>NW_026779718.1:0-77000 GCF_030144855.1 Hypanus sabinus
ATTCCATGGCACCTAGCACTCTACATGCAATATCTATAAAGTTCCACATCAGTCTGAGTAGTTATGTACAGAAACTTATCACAAAATGCATTGAATAGAAAGTAATGCATTCAACTCAAAGGAGTGTACAGTTCAATTTTGCTGAGAACTACTATGTACTAACATGATGTAAACATTGTTAGCACACTAACCATATGATTTAGAGTTGTCTGCAACCAATTTTTTGAGTGTGCTACCAATGCTACTGAAGTAACTTTCAGTAGCATTACCTTCTCTACTCATTGGAACTTTAGACTTTACAGAATTAAACCAAGTCAATGGCTGTTCCACTGTAAATGGTACCAGGTAGGTTACTGAAATCAGCTTGCATTGGAGTATTCCATGGCACCTAGCACTCTACATGCAATATCTATACAGTTCCAAATCAGTCTGAGTAGTTATGTACAGAAACTTATCACAAAATGCTTTGATTAGAAAGCAATGCATTCAACTCAAAGGAGTCTACAGTTCAATTTTGCTGAGAAATACTATGTGCTAACATGATGTAAACATTGTTAGCACTCTAACCATATGATTTAGAGTTGTCTGCAACCAATTTTATGAGTGTGCTACCTATGCTCCAGAAGTTACTTTCAGTAACGTTACCTTCTCTACACATTGGAACTTTAGTCTTTCTAGAATTAAACCAAATCAATGGCTGTTCCACTGTAAATGGTACCAGGTAGGTTACTGAATTCAACTTGCATTGGAGTATTCCATGCCACCTAGCACTCTACATGCAATATCTATACAGTTCCACATTAGTCTGAGTAGTTATGTACAGAAACTTATCACAAAATGCATTGAATAGAAAGTAATGCATTCAACTCAAAGGAGTGTACAGTTCAATTTTGCTGATAAGTACTATGTGCTAACAGGATGTAAACATTGTTAGCACACTAACCATATGATTTAGAGTTGTCTGCAACCAATTTTCTGAGTGTCCTACCTATGCTACTGAAGTTACTTTCAGTAGCATTACCTTCTCTACTCATTGGAACTTTAGACTTTACAGAATTAAACCAAGTCAATGGCTGTTCCACTGTAAATGGTACCAGGTAGGTTACTGAATTCAGCTTGCATTGGAGTATTCCATGCCACCTAGCACTCTACATGCAATATCTATACAGTTCCACATCAGTCTGAGTAGTTATGTACAGAAACTTATCACAAAATGCATTGAATAGAAAGTAATGCATTCAACTCAAAGGAGTGTACAGTTCAATTTTGCTGATAAGTACTATGTGCTAACATGATGTAAACATTGTTAGCACACTAACCATATGATTTAGAGTTGTCTGCAACCAATTTTTTGAGTGTGCTACCTATGCTACTGAAGTTACTTTCAGTTGCATTACCTTCTCTACTCATTGGAACTTTAGACTTTACTGAATTAAACCAAGTCAATGGCTATTCCACTGTAAATGGTACCAGGTAGGTTACTGAATTCAGCTTGCATTGGAGTATTCCATGGCAACTAGCACTCTACATGCAATATCTATACAGTTCCACATCAGTCTGAGTAGTTATGTACAGAAACTTATCACAAAATGCATTGAATAGAAAGTAATGCATTCAACTCAAAGGAGTGTACAGTTCAATTTTGCTGATAAGTACTATGTGCTAACATGATGTAAACATTGTTAGCACACTAACCATATGATTTAGAGTTGTCTGCAACCAATTTTCTGAGTGTCCTACCTATGCTACTGAAGTTACTTTCAGTAGCATTACCTTCTCTACTCATTGGAACTTTAGACTTTACAGAATTAAACCAAGTCAATGGCTGTTCCACTGTAAATGGTACCAGGTAGGTTACTGAATTCAGCTTGCATTGGAGTATTCCATGCCACCTAGCACTCTACATGCAATATCTATACAGTTCCACATCAGTCTGAGTAGTTATGTACAGAAACTTATCACAAAATGCATTGAATAGAAAGTAATGCATTCAACTCAAAGGAGTGTACAGTTCAATTTTGCTGATAAGTACTATGTGCTAACATGATGTAAACATTGTTAGCACACTAACCACATGATTTAGAGTTGTCTGCAACCAATTTTCTGAGTGTCCTACCTATGCTACTGAAGTTACTTTCAGTAGCATTACCTTCTCTACTCATTGGAACTTTAGACTTTACAGAATTAAACCAAGTCAATGGCTGTTCCACTGTAAATGGTACCAGGTAGGTTACTGAATTCAGATTGCATTGGAGTATTCCATGCCACCTAGCACTCTACATGCAATATCTATACAGTTCCACATCAGTCTGAGTAGTTATGTACAGAAACTTATCACAAAATGCATTGAATAGAAAGTAATGCATTCAACTCAAAGGAGTGTACAGTTCAATTTTGCTGATAAGTACTATGTGCTAACAGGATGTAAACATTGTTAGCACACTAACCATATGATTTAGAGTTGTCTGCAACCAATTTTCTGAGTGTCCTACCTATGCTACTGAAGTTACTTTCAGTAGCATTACCTTCTCTACTCATTGGAACTTTAGACTTTACAGAATTAAACCAAGTCAATGGCTGTTCCACTGTAAATGGTACCAGGTAGGTTACTGAATTCAGCTTGCATTGGAGTATTCCATGCCACCTAGCACTCTACATGCAATATCTATACAGTTCCACATCAGTCTGAGTAGTTATGTACAGAAACTTATCACAAAATGCATTGAATAGAAAGTAATGCATTCAACTCAAAGGAGTGTACAGTTCAATTTTGCTGATAAGTACTATGTGCTAACATGATGTAAACATTGTTAGCACACTAACCATATGATTTAGAGTTGTCTGCAACCAATTTTCTGAGTGTCCTACCTATGCTACTGAAGTTACTTTCAGTAGCATTACCTTCTCTACTCATTGGAACTTTAGACTTTACAGAATTAAACCAAGTCAATGGCTGTTCCACTGTAAATGGTACCAGGTAGGTTACTGAATTCAGCTTGCATTGGAGTATTCCATGGCACCTAGCACTCTACATGCAATATCTATACAGTTCCACATCAGTCTGAGTAGTTATGTACAGAAACTTATCACAAAATGCTTTGATTAGAAAGTAATGCATTCAACTCAAAGGAGTGTACAGTTCAATTTTGCTGAGAAATACTATGTGCTAACATGATGTAAACATTGTTAGCACACTAACCATATGATTTAGAGTTGTCTGCAACCAATTTTATGAGTGTGCTACCTATACTCCAGAAGTTACTTTCAGTAACGTTACCTTCTCTACACATTGGAACTTTAGTCTTTCTAGAAGTAAACCAAATCAATGGCTGTTCCACTGTAAATGGTACCAGGTAGGTTTCTGAATTCAACTTGCATTGGAGTATTCCATGCCACCTAGCACTCTACATGCAATATCTATACAGTTCCACATCAGTCTGTGTAGTTATGTACAGAAACCTATCACAAAATGCATTGAATAGAAAGTAATGCATTCAACTCAAAGGAGTGTACAGTTCAATTTTGCTGATAAGTACTATGTGCTAACATGATGTAAACATTGTTAGCACACTAACCATATGATTTAGAGTTGTCTGCAACCAATTTTCTGAGTGTCCTACCTATGCTACTGAAGTTACTTTCAGTAGCATTACCTTCTCTACTCATTGGACCTTTAGACTTTACAGAATTAAACCAAGTCAATGGCTGTTCCACTGTAAATGGTACCAGGTAGGTTACTGAATTCAGCTTGCATTGGAGTATTCCATGGCACCTAGCACTCTACATGCAATATCTATACAGTTCCACATCAGTCTGAGTAGTTATGTACAGAAACTTATCACAAAATGCATTGAATAGAAAGTAATGCATTCAACTCAAAGGAGTGTACAGTTCAATTTTGCTGAGAACTACTATGTACTAACATGATGTAAACATTGTTAGCACACTAACCATATGATTTAGAGTTGTCTGCAACCAATTTTTTGAGTGTGCTACCTATGCTACTGAAGTTACTTTCAGTAGCATTACCTTCTCTACTCATTGGAACTTTAGACTTTACAGAATTAAACCAAGTCAATGGCTGTTCCACTGTAAATGGTACCAGGTAGGTTACTGAATTCAGCTTGCATTGGAGTATTCCATGGCACCTAGCACTCTACATGCAATATCTATACAGTTCCACATCAGTCTGAGTAGTTATGTACAGAAACTTATCACAAAATGCTTTGATTAGAAAGCAATGCATTCAACTCAAAGGAGTCTACAGTTCAATTTTGCTGAGAAATACTATGTGCTAACATGATGTAAACATTGTTAGCACTCTAACCATATGATTTAGAGTTGTCTGCAACCAATTTTATGAGTGTGCTACCTATGCTCCAGAAGTTACTTTCAGTAACGTTACCTTCTCTACACATTGGAACTTTAGTCTTTCTAGAATTAAACCAAATCAATGGCTGTTCCACTGTAAATGGTACCAGGTAGGTTACTGAATTCAACTTGCATTGGAGTATTCCATGCCACCTAGCACTCTACATGCAATATCTATACAGTTCCACATCAGTCTGAGTAGTTATGTACAGAAACTTATCACAAAATGCATTGAATAGAAAGTAATGCATTCAACTCAAAGGAGTCTACAGTTCAATTTTGCTGAGAAATACTATGTGCTAACATGATGTAAACATTGTTAGCACACTAACCATATGGTTTAGAGTTGTCTGCAACCAATTTTATGAGTGTGCTACCTATGCTCCAGAAGTTACTTTCAGTAACGTTACCTTCTCTACACATTGGAACTTTAGTCTTTCTAGAATTAAACCAAATCAATGGCTGTTCCACTGTAAATGGTACCAGGTAGGTTATTGAATTCAACTTGCATTGGAGTATTCCATGCCACCTAGCATTCTACATGCAATATCTATACAGTTCCACATCAGTCTGTGTAGTTATGTACAGGAACCTATCACAAAATGCATTGAATAGAAAGTAATGCATTCAACTCAATGGAGTGTACAGTTCAAATTTGCTGATAGGTACTATGTGCTAACATGATGTAAACATTGTTAGCACACTAACCATATGATTTAGAGTTGTCTGCAACCAATTTTATGAGTGTGCTACCTATGCTCCAGAAGTTACTTTCAGTAACGTTACCTTCTCTACACATTGGAACTTTAGTCTTTCTAGAATTAAACCAAGTCAATGGCTGTTCCACTGTAAATGGTATCAGGTAGGTTCCTGAATTCAACTTGCATTGGAGTATTCCATGCCACCTAGCACTCTACATGCAATATCTATACAGTTCCACATCAGTCTGAGTAGTTATGTACAGAAACTTATCACAAAATGCATTGAATAGAAAGTAATGGATTCAACTCAAAGGAGTGTACAGTTCAATTTTGCTGATAAGTACTATGTGCTAACATGATGTAAACATTGTTAGCACACTAACCATATGATTTAGAGTTCTCTGCAACCAATTTTTTGAGTGTGCTACCTATGCTACTGAAGTTACTTTCAGTAGCATTACCTTCTCTACATTGGAATTTTAGACTTTACAGAATTAAACCACGTCAATGGCTGTTCCACTGTAAATGGTACCAGGTAGGTTACTGAATTCAGCTTGCATTGGAGTATTCCATGGCACCTAGCACTCCACATGCAATATCTATACAGTTCCACATCAGTCTGAGTAGTTATGTACAGAAACTTATCACAAAATGCATTGAATAGAAAGTAATGCATTCAACTCAAAGGAGTGTACAGTTCAATTTTGCTGAGAACTACTATGTGCTAACATGATGTAAACATTGTTAGCATACTAACCATATGATTTAGAGTTGTCTGCAAACAATTTTTTGAGTGTGCTACCTATGCTCCAGAAGTTACTTTCAGTAACGTTACCTTCTCTACACATTGGATCTTTATTCTTTCTAGAATTAAACCAAGTCAATGGCTGTTCCACTGTAAATGGTACCAGGTAGTTTACTGAATTCAGCTTGCATTGGAGTATTCCATGCCACCTAGCACTCTACATGCAATATCTATACAGTTCCACATCAGTCTGAGTAGTTATGTACAGAAACTTATCACAAAATGCATTGAATAGAAAGTAATGCATTCAACTCAAAGGACTGTACAGTTCAATTTTGCTGAGAACTACTATGTGCTAACATGATGTAAACATTGTTAGCACACTAACCATATGATTTAGAGTTGTCTGCAACCAATTTTTTGAGTGTGCTACCTATGCTCCAGAAGTTACTTTCAGTAACGTTACCTTCTCTACACATTGGAACTTTAGTCTTTCTAGAATTAAACCAAGTCAATGGCTGTTCCACTGTAAATGGTACCAGGTAGGTTACTGAATCAAGCTTGCATTGGAGTATTCCATGCCACGTAGCACTCTACATGCAATATCTATACAGTTCCACATCAGTCTGTGTAGTTATGTACAGGAACCTATCACAAAATGCATTGAATAGAAAGTAATGCATTCAACTCAATGGAGTGTACAGTTCAAATTTGCTGATAGGTACTATGTGCTAACATGATGTAAACATTGTTAGCACACTAACCATATGATTTAGAGTTGTCTGCAACCAATTTTATGAGTGTGCTACCTATGCTCCAGAAGTTACTTTCAGTAACGTTACCTTCTCTACACATTGGAACTTTAGTCTTTCTAGAATTAAACCAAGTCAATGGCTGTTCCACTGTAAATGGTATCAGGTAGGTTCCTGAATTCAACTTGCATTGGAGTATTCCATGCCACCTAGCACTCTACATGCAATATCTATACAGTTCCACATCAGTCTGAGTAGTTATGTACAGAAACTTATCACAAAATGCATTGAATAGAAAGTAATGGATTCAACTCAAAGGAGTGTACAGTTCAATTTTGCTGATAAGTACTATGTGCTAACATGATGTAAACATTGTTAGCACACTAACCATATGATTTAGAGTTCTCTGCAACCAATTTTTTGAGTGTGCTACCTATGCTACTGAAGTTACTTTCAGTAGCATTACCTTCTCTACATTGGAATTTTAGACTTTACAGAATTAAACCACGTCAATGGCTGTTCCACTGTAAATGGTACCAGGTAGGTTACTGAATTCAGCTTGCATTGGAGTATTCCATGGCACCTAGCACTCCACATGCAATATCTATACAGTTCCACATCAGTCTGAGTAGTTATGTACAGAAACTTATCACAAAATGCATTGAATAGAAAGTAATGCATTCAACTCAAAGGAGTGTACAGTTCAATTTTGCTGAGAACTACTATGTGCTAACATGATGTAAACATTGTTAGCATACTAACCATATGATTTAGAGTTGTCTGCAAACAATTTTTTGAGTGTGCTACCTATGCTCCAGAAGTTACTTTCAGTAACGTTACCTTCTCTACACATTGGATCTTTATTCTTTCTAGAATTAAACCAAGTCAATGGCTGTTCCACTGTAAATGGTACCAGGTAGTTTACTGAATTCAGCTTGCATTGGAGTATTCCATGCCACCTAGCACTCTACATGCAATATCTATACAGTTCCAAATCAGTCTGAGTAGTTATGTACAGAAACTTATCACAAAATGCATTGAATAGAAAGTAATGCATTCAACTCAAAGGACTGTACAGTTCAATTTTGC
Source organism: Hypanus sabinus (assembly GCF_030144855.1). NCBI lineage: Eukaryota > Metazoa > Chordata > Chondrichthyes > Myliobatiformes > Dasyatidae > Hypanus > Hypanus sabinus. Next base: position 7,659 of record NW_026779718.1, read on the forward strand.
TGAGAACTACTATGTGCTAACATGATGTAAACATTGTTAGCACACTAACCATATGATTTAGAGTTGTCTGCAACCAATTTTTTGAGTGTGCTACCTATGCTCCAGAAGTTACTTTCAGTAACGTTACCTTCTCTACACATTGGAACTTTAGTCTTTCTAGAATTAAACCAAGTCAATGGCTGTTCCACTGTAAATGGTACCAGGTAGGTTACTGAATCAAGCTTGCATTGGAGTATTCCATGCCACGTAGCACTCTACATGCAATATCTATACAGTTCCACATCAGTCTGTGTAGTTATGTACAGGAACCTATCACAAAATGCATTGAATAGAAAGTAATGCATTCAACTCAATGGAGTGTACAGTTCAAATTTGCTGATAGGTACTATGTGCTAACATGATGTAAACATTGTTAGCACACTAACCATATGATTTAGAGTTGTCTGCAACCAATTTTATGAGTGTGCTACCTATGCTCCAGAAGTTACTTTCAGTAACGTTACCTTCTCTACACATTGGAACTTTAGTCTTTCTAGAATTAAACCAAGTCAATGGCTGTTCCACTGTAAATGGTATCAGGTAGGTTCCTGAATTCAACTTGCATTGGAGTATTCCATGCCACCTAGCACTCTACATGCAATATCTATACAGTTCCACATCAGTCTGAGTAGTTATGTACAGAAACTTATCACAAAATGCATTGAATAGAAAGTAATGGATTCAACTCAAAGGAGTGTACAGTTCAATTTTGCTGATAAGTACTATGTGCTAACATGATGTAAACATTGTTAGCACACTAACCATATGATTTAGAGTTCTCTGCAACCAATTTTTTGAGTGTGCTACCTATGCTACTGAAGTTACTTTCAGTAGCATTACCTTCTCTACATTGGAATTTTAGACTTTACAGAATTAAACCACGTCAATGGCTGTTCCACTGTAAATGGTACCAGGTAGGTTACTGAATTCAGCTTGCATTGGAGTATTCCATGCCACCTAGCATTCTACATGCAATATCTATACAGTTCCACATCAGTCTGTGTAGTTATGTACAGGAACCTATCACAAAATGCATTGAATAGAAAGTAATGCATTCAACTCAATGGAGTGTACAGTTCAAATTTGCTGATAGGTACTATGTGCTAACATGATGTAAACATTGTTAGCACACTAACCATATGATTTAGAGTTGTCTGCAACCAATTTTATGAGTGTGCTACCTATGCTCCAGAAGTTACTTTCAGTAACGTTACCTTCTCTACACATTGGAACTTTAGTCTTTCTAGAATTAAACCAAGTCAATGGCTGTTCCACTGTAAATGGTATCAGGTAGGTTCCTGAATTCAACTTGCATTGGAGTATTCCATGCCACCTAGCACTCTACATGCAATATCTATACAGTTCCACATCAGTCTGAGTAGTTATGTACAGAAACTTATCACAAAATGCATTGAATAGAAAGTAATGGATTCAACTCAAAGGAGTGTACAGTTCAATTTTGCTGATAAGTACTATGTGCTAACATGATGTAAACATTGTTAGCACACTAACCATATGATTTAGAGTTCTCTGCAACCAATTTTTTGAGTGTGCTACCTATGCTACTGAAGTTACTTTCAGTAGCATTACCTTCTCTACATTGGAATTTTAGACTTTACAGAATTAAACCACGTCAATGGCTGTTCCACTGTAAATGGTACCAGGTAGGTTACTGAATTCAGCTTGCATTGGAGTATTCCATGGCACCTAGCACTCCACATGCAATATCTATACAGTTCCACATCAGTCTGAGTAGTTATGTACAGAAACTTATCACAAAATGCATTGAATAGAAAGTAATGCATTCAACTCAAAGGAGTGTACAGTTCAATTTTGCTGAGAACTACTATGTGCTAACATGATGTAAACATTGTTAGCATACTAACCATATGATTTAGAGTTGTCTGCAAACAATTTTTTGAGTGTGCTACCTATGCTCCAGAAGTTACTTTCAGTAACGTTACCTTCTCTACACATTGGATCTTTATTCTTTCTAGAATTAAACCAAGTCAATGGCTGTTCCACTGTAAATGGTACCAGGTAGTTTACTGAATTCAGCTTGCATTGGAGTATTCCATGCCACCTAGCACTCTACATGCAATATCTATACAGTTCCACATCAGTCTGAGTAGTTATGTACAGAAACTTATCACAAAATGCATTGAATAGAAAGTAATGCATTCAACTCAAAGGACTGTACAGTTCAATTTTGCTGAGAACTACTATGTGCTAACATGATGTAAACATTGTTAGCACACTAACCATATGATTTAGAGTTGTCTGCAACCAATTTTTTGAGTGTGCTACCTATGCTCCAGAAGTTACTTTCAGTAACGTTACCTTCTCTACACATTGGAACTTTAGTCTTTCTAGAATTAAACCAAGTCAATGGCTGTTCCACTGTAAATGGTACCAGGTAGGTTACTGAATCAAGCTTGCATTGGAGTATTCCATGCCACGTAGCACTCTACATGCAATATCTATACAGTTCCACATCAGTCTGTGTAGTTATGTACAGGAACCTATCACAAAATGCATTGAATAGAAAGTAATGCATTCAACTCAATGGAGTGTACAGTTCAAATTTGCTGATAGGTACTATGTGCTAACATGATGTAAACATTGTTAGCACACTAACCATATGATTTAGAGTTGTCTGCAACCAATTTTATGAGTGTGCTACCTATGCTCCAGAAGTTACTTTCAGTAACGTTACCTTCTCTACACATTGGAACTTTAGTCTTTCTAGAATTAAACCAAGTCAATGGCTGTTCCACTGTAAATGGTATCAGGTAGGTTCCTGAATTCAACTTGCATTGGAGTATTCCATGCCACCTAGCACTCTACATGCAATATCTATACAGTTCCACATCAGTCTGAGTAGTTATGTACAGAAACTTATCACAAAATGCATTGAATAGAAAGTAATGGATTCAACTCAAAGGAGTGTACAGTTCAATTTTGCTGATAAGTACTATGTGCTAACATGATGTAAACATTGTTAGCACACTAACCATATGATTTAGAGTTCTCTGCAACCAATTTTTTGAGTGTGCTACCTATGCTACTGAAGTTACTTTCAGTAGCATTACCTTCTCTACATTGGAATTTTAGACTTTACAGAATTAAACCACGTCTATGGCTGTTCCACTGTAAATGGTACCAGGTAGGTTACTGAATTCAGCTTGCATTGGAGTATTCCATGGCACCTAGCACTCCACATGCAATATCTATACAGTTCCACATCAGTCTGAGTAGTTATGTACAGAAACTTATCACAAAATGCATTGAATAGAAAGTAATGCATTCAACTCAAAGGAGTGTACAGTTCAATTTTGCTGAGAACTACTATGTGCTAACATGATGTAAACATTGTTAGCATACTAACCATATGATTTAGAGTTGTCTGCAAACAATTTTTTGAGTGTGCTACCTATGCTCCAGAAGTTACTTTCAGTAACGTTACCTTCTCTACACATTGGATCTTTATTCTTTCTAGAATTAAACCAAGTCAATGGCTGTTCCACTGTAAATGGTACCAGGTAGTTTACTGAATTCAGCTTGCATTGGCGTATTCCATGCCACCTAGCACTCTACATGCAATATCTATACAGTTCCACATCAGTCTGAGTAGTTATGTACAGAAACTTATCACAAAATGCATTGAATAGAAAGTAATGCATTCAACTCAAAGGACTGTACAGTTCAATTTTGCTGAGAACTACTATGTGCTAACAGGATGTAAACATTGTTAGCACACTAACCATATGATTTAGAGTTGTCTGCAACCAATTTTTTGAGTGTCCTACCTATGCTACTGAAGTTACTTTCAGTAGCATTACCTTCTCTACTCATTGGAACTTTAGACTTTACAGAATTAAACCAAGTCAATGGCTGTTCCACTGTAAATGGTACCAGGTAGGTTACTGAATTCAGCTTGCATTGGAGTATTCCATGCCACCTAGCACTCTACATGCAATATCTATACAGTTCCACATCAGTCTGAGTAGTTATGTACAGAAACTTATCACAAAATGCATTGAATAGAAAGTAATGCATTCAACTCAAAGGAGTGTACAGTTCAATTTTGCTGATAAGTACTATGTGCTAACATGATGTAAACATTGTTAGCACACTAACCATATGATTTAGAGTTGTCTGCAACCAATTTTTTGAGTGTGCTACCTATGCTACTGAAGTTACTTTCAGTTGCATTACCTTCTCTACTCATTGGAACTTTAGACTTTACTGAATTAAACCAAGTCAATGGCTATTCCACTGTAAATGGTACCAGGTAGGTTACTGAATTCAGCTTGCATTGGAGTATTCCATGGCAACTAGCACTCTACATGCAATATCTATACAGTTCCACATCAGTCTGAGTAGTTATGTACAGAAACTTATCACAAAATGCATTGAATAGAAAGTAATGCATTCAACTCAAAGGAGTGTACAGTTCAATTTTGCTGATAAGTACTATGTGCTAACATGATGTAAACATTGTTAGCACACTAACCATATGATTTAGAGTTGTCTGCAACCAATTTTCTGAGTGTCCTACCTATGCTACTGAAGTTACTTTCAGTAGCATTACCTTCTCTACTCATTGGAACTTTAGACTTTACAGAATTAAACCAAGTCAATGGCTGTTCCACTGTAAATGGTACCAGGTAGGTTACTGAATTCAGCTTGCATTGGAGTATTCCATGCCACCTAGCACTCTACATGCAATATCTATACAGTTCCACATCAGTCTGAGTAGTTATGTACAGAAACTTATCACAAAATGCATTGAATAGAAAGTAATGCATTCAACTCAAAGGAGTGTACAGTTCAATTTTGCTGATAAGTACTATGTGCTAACATGATGTAAACATTGTTAGCACACTAACCATATGATTTAGAGTTGTCTGCAACCAATTTTCTGAGTGTCCTACCTATGCTACTGAAGTTACTTTCAGTAGCATTACCTTCTCTACTCATTGGAACTTTAGACTTTACAGAATTAAACCAAGTCAATGGCTGTTCCACTGTAAATGGTACCAGGTAGGTTACTGAATTCAGCTTGCATTGGAGTATTCCATGCCACCTAGCACTCTACATGCAATATCTATACAGTTCCACATCAGTCTGAGTAGTTATGTACAGAAACTTATCACAAAATGCATTGAATAGAAAGTAATGCATTCAACTCAAAGGAGTGTACAGTTCAATTTTGCTGATAAGTACTATGTGCTAACAGGATGTAAACATTGTTAGCACACTAACCATATGATTTAGAGTTGTCTGCAACCAATTTTCTGAGTGTCCTACCTATGCTACTGAAGTTACTTTCAGTAGCATTACCTTCTCTACTCATTGGAACTTTAGACTTTACAGAATTAAACCAAGTCAATGGCTGTTCCACTGTAAATGGTACCAGGTAGGTTACTGAATTCAGCTTGCATTGGAGTATTCCATGCCACCTAGCACTCTACATGCAATATCTATACAGTTCCACATCAGTCTGAGTAGTTATGTACAGAAACTTATCACAAAATGCATTGAATAGAAAGTAATGCATTCAACTCAAAGGAGTGTACAGTTCAATTTTGCTGATAAGTACTATGTGCTAACATGATGTAAACATTGTTAGCACACTAACCATATGATTTAGAGTTGTCTGCAACCAATTTTCTGAGTGTCCTACCTATGCTACTGAAGTTACTTTCAGTAGCATTACCTTCTCTACTCATTGGAACTTTAGACTTTACAGAATTAAACCAAGTCAATGGCTGTTCCACTGTAAATGGTACCAGGTAGGTTACTGAATTCAGCTTGCATTGGAGTATTCCATGGCACCTAGCACTCTACATGCAATATCTATACAGTTCCACATCAGTCTGAGTAGTTATGTACAGAAACTTATCACAAAATGCTTTGATTAGAAAGTAATGCATTCAACTCAAAGGAGTGTACAGTTCAATTTTGCTGAGAAATACTATGTGCTAACATGATGTAAACATTGTTAGCACACTAACCATATGATTTAGAGTTGTCTGCAACCAATTTTATGAGTGTGCTACCTATACTCCAGAAGTTACTTTCAGTAACGTTACCTTCTCTACACATTGGAACTTTAGTCTTTCTAGAAGTAAACCAAATCAATGGCTGTTCCACTGTAAATGGTACCAGGTAGGTTTCTGAATTCAACTTGCATTGGAGTATTCCATGCCACCTAGCACTCTACATGCAATATCTATACAGTTCCACATCAGTCTGTGTAGTTATGTACAGAAACCTATCACAAAATGCATTGAATAGAAAGTAATGCATTCAACTCAAAGGAGTGTACAGTTCAATTTTGCTGATAAGTACTATGTGCTAACATGATGTAAACATTGTTAGCACACTAACCATATGATTTAGAGTTGTCTGCAACCAATTTTCTGAGTGTCCTACCTATGCTACTGAAGTTACTTTCAGTAGCATTACCTTCTCTACTCATTGGACCTTTAGACTTTACAGAATTAAACCAAGTCAATGGCTGTTCCACTGTAAATGGTACCAGGTAGGTTACTGAATTCAGCTTGCATTGGAGTATTCCATGGCACCTAGCACTCTACATGCAATATCTATACAGTTCCACATCAGTCTGAGTAGTTATGTACAGAAACTTATCACAAAATGCATTGAATAGAAAGTAATGCATTCAACTCAAAGGAGTGTACAGTTCAATTTTGCTGAGAACTACTATGTACTAACATGATGTAAACATTGTTAGCACACTAACCATATGATTTAGAGTTGTCTGCAACCAATTTTTTGAGTGTGCTACCTATGCTACTGAAGTTACTTTCAGTAGCATTACCTTCTCTACTCATTGGAACTTTAGACTTTACAGAATTAAACCAAGTCAATGGCTGTTCCACTGTAAATGGTACCAGGTAGGTTACTGAATTCAGCTTGCATTGGAGTATTCCATGGCACCTAGCACTCTACATGCAATATCTATACAGTTCCACATCAGTCTGAGTAGTTATGTACAGAAACTTATCACAAAATGCTTTGATTAGAAAGCAATGCATTCAACTCAAAGGAGTCTACAGTTCAATTTTGCTGAGAAATACTATGTGCTAACATGATGTAAACATTGTTAGCACTCTAACCATATGTTTTAGAGTTGTCTGCAACCAATTTTATGAGTGTGCTACCTATGCTCCAGAAGTTACTTTCAGTAACGTTACCTTCTCTACACATTGGAACTTTAGTCTTTCTAGAATTAAACCAAATCAATGGCTGTTCCACTGTAAATGGTACCAGGTAGGTTACTGAATTCAACTTGCATTGGAGTATTCCATGCCACCTAGCACTCTACATGCAATATCTATACAGTTCCACATCAGTCTGAGTAGTTATGTACAGAAACTTATCACAAAATGCATTGAATAGAAAGTAATGCATTCAACTCAATGGAGTGTACAGTTCAAATTTGCTGATAGGTACTATTTGCTAACATGATGTAAACATTGTTAGCACACTAACCATATGATTTAGAGTTGTCTGCAACCAATTTTATGAGTGTGCTACCTATGCTCCAGAAGTTACTTTCAGTAACGTTACCTTCTCTACACATTGGAACTTTAGTCTTTCTAGAATTAAACCAAGTCAATGGCTGTTCCACTGTAAATGGTATCAGGTAGGTTCCTGAATTCAACTTGCATTGGAGTATTCCATGCCACCTAGCACTCTACATGCAATATCTATACAGTTCCACATCAGTCTGAGTAGTTATGTACAGAAACTTATCACAAAATGCATTGAATAGAAAGTAATGGATTCAACTCAAAGGAGTGTACAGTTCAATTTTGCTGATAAGTACTATGTGCTAACATGATGTAAACATTGTTAGCACACTAACCATATGATTTAGAGTTCTCTGCAACCAATTTTTTGAGTGTGCTACCTATGCTACTGAAGTTACTTTCAGTAGCATTACCTTCTCTACATTGGAATTTTAGACTTTACAGAATTAAACCACGTCAATGGCTGTTCCACTGTAAATGGTACCAGGTAGGTTACTGAATTCAGCTTGCATTGGAGTATTCCATGGCACCTAGCACTCCACATGCAATATCTATACAGTTCCACATCAGTCTGAGTAGTTATGTACAGAAACTTATCACAAAATGCATTGAATAGAAAGTAATGCATTCAACTCAAAGGAGTGTACAGTTCAATTTTGCTGAGAACTACTATGTGCTAACATGATGTAAACATTGTTAGCATACTAACCATATGATTTAGAGTTGTCTGCAAACAATTTTTTGAGTGTGCTACCTATGCTCCAGAAGTTACTTTCAGTAACGTTACCTTCTCTACACATTGGATCTTTATTCTTTCTAGAATTAAACCAAGTCAATGGCTGTTCCACTGTAAATGGTACCAGGTAGTTTACTGAATTCAGCTTGCATTGGAGTATTCCATGCCACCTAGCACTCTACATGCAATATCTATACAGTTCCACATCAGTCTGAGTAGTTATGTACAGAAACTTATCACAAAATGCATTGAATAGAAAGTAATGCATTCAACTCAAAGGACTGTACAGTTCAATTTTGCTGAGAACTACTATGTGCTAACATGATGTAAACATTGTTAGCACACTAACCATATGATTTAGAGTTGTCTGCAACCAATTTTTTGAGTGTGCTACCTATGCTCCAGAAGTTACTTTCAGTAACGTTACCTTCTCTACACATTGGAACTTTAGTCTTTCTAGAATTAAACCAAGTCAATGGCTGTTCCACTGTAAATGGTACCAGGTAGGTTACTGAATCAAGCTTGCATTGGAGTATTCCATGCCACGTAGCACTCTACATGCAATATCTATACAGTTCCACATCAGTCTGTGTAGTTATGTACAGGAACCTATCACAAAATGCATTGAATAGAAAGTAATGCATTCAACTCAATGGAGTGTACAGTTCAAATTTGCTGATAGGTACTATGTGCTAACATGATGTAAACATTGTTAGCACACTAACCATATGATTTAGAGTTGTCTGCAACCAATTTTATGAGTGTGCTACCTATGCTCCAGAAGTTACTTTCAGTAACGTTACCTTCTCTACACATTGGAACTTTAGTCTTTCTAGAATTAAACCAAGTCAATGGCTGTTCCACTGTAAATGGTATCAGGTAGGTTCCTGAATTCAACTTGCATTGGAGTATTCCATGCCACCTAGCACTCTACATGCAATATCTATACAGTTCCACATCAGTCTGAGTAGTTATGTACAGAAACTTATCACAAAATGCATTGAATAGAAAGTAATGGATTCAACTCAAAGGAGTGTACAGTTCAATTTTGCTGATAAGTACTATGTGCTAACATGATGTAAACATTGTTAGCACACTAACCATATGATTTAGAGTTCTCTGCAACCAATTTTTTGAGTGTGCTACCTATGCTACTGAAGTTACTTTCAGTAGCATTACCTTCTCTACATTGGAATTTTAGACTTTACAGAATTAAACCACGTCAATGGCTGTTCCACTGTAAATGGTACCAGGTAGGTTACTGAATTCAGCTTGCATTGGAGTATTCCATGGCACCTAGCACTCCACATGCAATATCTATACAGTTCCACATCAGTCTGAGTAGTTATGTACAGAAACTTATCACAAAATGCATTGAATAGAAAGTAATGCATTCAACTCAAAGGAGTGTACAGTTCAATTTTGCTGAGAACTACTATGTGCTAACATGATGTAAACATTGTTAGCATACTAACCATATGATTTAGAGTTGTCTGCAAACAATTTTTTGAGTGTGCTACCTATGCTCCAGAAGTTACTTTCAGTAACGTTACCTTCTCTACACATTGGATCTTTATTCTTTCTAGAATTAAACCAAGTCAATGGCTGTTCCACTGTAAATGGTACCAGGTAGTTTACTGAATTCAGCTTGCATTGGCGTATTCCATGCCACCTAGCACTCTACATGCAATATCTATACAGTTCCACATCAGTCTGAGTAGTTATGTACAGAAACTTATCACAAAATGCATTGAATAGAAAGTAATGCATTCAACTCAAAGGACTGTACAGTTCAATTTTGCTGAGAACTACTATGTGCTAACAGGATGTAAACATTGTTAGCACACTAACCATATGATTTAGAGTTGTCTGCAACCAATTTTCTGAGTGTCCTACCTATGCTACTGAAGTTACTTTCAGTAGCATTACCTTCTCTACTCATTGGAACTTTAGACTTTACAGAATTAAACCAAGTCAATGGCTGTTCCACTGTAAATGGTACCAGGTAGGTTACTGAATTCAGCTTGCATTGGAGTATTCCATGCCACCTAGCACTCTACATGCAATATCTATACAGTTCCACATCAGTCTGAGTAGTTATGTACAGAAACTTATCACAAAATGCATTGAATAGAAAGTAATGCATTCAACTCAAAGGAGTGTACAGTTCAATTTTGCTGATAAGTACTATGTGCTAACATGATGTAAACATTGTTAGCACACTAACCATATGATTTAGAGTTGTCTGCAACCAATTTTTTGAGTGTGCTACCTATGCTACTGAAGTTACTTTCAGTTGCATTACCTTCTCTACTCATTGGAACTTTAGACTTTACTGAATTAAACCAAGTCAATGGCTATTCCACTGTAAATGGTACCAGGTAGGTTACTGAATTCAGCTTGCATTGGAGTATTCCATGGCAACTAGCACTCTACATGCAATATCTATACAGTTCCACATCAGTCTGAGTAGTTATGTACAGAAACTTATCACAAAATGCATTGAATAGAAAGTAATGCATTCAACTCAAAGGAGTGTACAGTTCAATTTTGCTGATAAGTACTATGTGCTAACATGATGTAAACATTGTTAGCACACTAACCATATGATTTAGAGTTGTCTGCAACCAATTTTCTGAGTGTCCTACCTATGCTACTGAAGTTACTTTCAGTAGCATTACCTTCTCTACTCATTGGAACTTTAGACTTTACAGAATTAAACCAAGTCAATGGCTGTTCCACTGTAAATGGTACCAGGTAGGTTACTGAATTCAGCTTGCATTGGAGTATTCCATGCCACCTAGCACTCTACATGCAATATCTATACAGTTCCACATCAGTCTGAGTAGTTATGTACAGAAACTTATCACAAAATGCATTGAATAGAAAGTAATGCATTCAACTCAAAGGAGTGTACAGTTCAATTTTGCTGATAAGTACTATGTGCTAACATGATGTAAACATTGTTAGCACACTAACCATATGATTTAGAGTTGTCTGCAACCAATTTTCTGAGTGTCCTACCTATGCTACTGAAGTTACTTTCAGTAGCATTACCTTCTCTACTCATTGGAACTTTAGACTTTACAGAATTAAACCAAGTCAATGGCTGTTCCACTGTAAATGGTACCAGGTAGGTTACTGAATTCAGCTTGCATTGGAGTATTCCATGCCACCTAGCACTCTACATGCAATATCTATACAGTTCCACATCAGTCTGAGTAGTTATGTACAGAAACTTATCACAAAATGCATTGAATAGAAAGTAATGCATTCAACTCAAAGGAGTGTATAGTTCAATTTTGCTGATAAGTACTATGTGCTAACAGGATGTAAACATTGTTAGCACACTAACCATATGATTTAGAGTTGTCTGCAACCAATTTTCTGAGTGTCCTACCTATGCTACTGAAGTTACTTTCAGTAGCATTACCTTCTCTACTCATTGGAACTTTAGACTTTACAGAATTAAACCAAGTCAATGGCTGTTCCACTGTAAATGGTACCAGGTAGGTTACTGAATTCAGCTTGCATTGGAGTATTCCATGCCACCTAGCACTCTACATGCAATATCTATACAGTTCCACATCAGTCTGAGTAGTTATGTACAGAAACTTATCACAAAATGCATTGAATAGAAAGTAATGCATTCAACTCAAAGGAGTGTACAGTTCAATTTTGCTGATAAGTACTATGTGCTAACATGATGTAAACATTGTTAGCACACTAACCATATGATTTAGAGTTGTCTGCAACCAATTTTCTGAGTGTCCTACCTATGCTACTGAAGTTACTTTCAGTAGCATTACCTTCTCTACTCATTGGAACTTTAGACTTTACAGAATTAAACCAAGTCAATGGCTGTTCCACTGTAAATGGTACCAGGTAGGTTACTGAATTCAGCTTGCATTGGAGTATTCCATGGCACCTAGCACTCTACATGCAATATCTATACAGTTCCACATCAGTCTGAGTAGTTATGTACAGAAACTTATCACAAAATGCTTTGATTAGAAAGTAATGCATTCAACTCAAAGGAGTGTACAGTTCAATTTTGCTGAGAAATACTATGTGCTAACATGATGTAAACATTGTTAGCACACTAACCATATGATTTAGAGTTGTCTGCAACCAATTTTATGAGTGTGCTACCTATACTCCAGAAGTTACTTTCAGTAACGTTACCTTCTCTACACATTGGAACTTTAGTCTTTCTAGAAGTAAACCAAATCAATGGCTGTTCCACTGTAAATGGTACCAGGTAGGTTTCTGAATTCAACTTGCATTGGAGTATTCCATGCCACCTAGCACTCTACATGCAATATCTATACAGTTCCACATCAGTCTGTGTAGTTATGTACAGAAACCTATCACAAAATGCATTGAATAGAAAGTAATGCATTCAACTCAAAGGAGTGTACAGTTCAATTTTGCTGATAAGTACTATGTGCTAACATGATGTAAACATTGTTAGCACACTAACCATATGATTTAGAGTTGTCTGCAACCAATTTTCTGAGTGTCCTACCTATGCTACTGAAGTTACTTTCAGTAGCATTACCTTCTCTACTCATTGGACCTTTAGACTTTACAGAATTAAACCAAGTCAATGGCTGTTCCACTGTAAATGGTACCAGGTAGGTTACTGAATTCAGCTTGCATTGGAGTATTCCATGGCACCTAGCACTCTACATGCAATATCTATACAGTTCCACATCAGTCTGAGTAGTTATGTACAGAAACTTATCACAAAATGCATTGAATAGAAAGTAATGCATTCAACTCAAAGGAGTGTACAGTTCAATTTTGCTGAGAACTACTATGTACTAACATGATGTAAACATTGTTAGCACACTAACCATATGATTTAGAGTTGTCTGCAACCAATTTTTTGAGTGTGCTACCTATGCTACTGAAGTTACTTTCAGTAGCATTACCTTCTCTACTCATTGGAACTTTAGACTTTACAGAATTAAACCAAGTCAATGGCTGTTCCACTGTAAATGGTACCAGGTAGGTTACTGAATTCAGCTTGCATTGGAGTATTCCATGGCACCTAGCACTCTACATGCAATATCTATACAGTTCCACATCAGTCTGAGTAGTTATGTACAGAAACTTATCACAAAATGCTTTGATTAGAAAGCAATGCATTCAACTCAAAGGAGTCTACAGTTCAATTTTGCTGAGAAATACTATGTGCTAACATGATGTAAACATTGTTAGCACTCTAACCATATGATTTAGAGTTGTCTGCAACCAATTTTATGAGTGTGCTACCTATGCTCCAGAAGTTACTTTCAGTAACGTTACCTTCTCTACACATTGGAACTTTAGTCTTTCTAGAATTAAACCAAATCAATGGCTGTTCCACTGTAAATGGTACCAGGTAGGTTACTGAATTCAACTTGCATTGGAGTATTCCATGCCACCTAGCACTCTACATGCAATATCTATACAGTTCCACATCAGTCTGAGTAGTTATGTACAGAAACTTATCACAAAATGCATTGAATAGAAAGTAATGCATTCAACTCAAAGGAGTCTACAGTTCAATTTTGCTGAGAAATACTATGTGCTAACATGATGTAAACATTGTTAGCACACTAACCATATGGTTTAGAGTTGTCTGCAACCAATTTTATGAGTGTGCTACCTATGCTCCAGAAGTTACTTTCAGTAACGTTACCTTCTCTACACATTGGAACTTTAGTCTTTCTAGAATTAAACCAAATCAATGGCTGTTCCACTGTAAATGGTACCAGGTAGGTTATTGAATTCAACTTGCATTGGAGTATTCCATGCCACCTAGCATTCTACATGCAATATCTATACAGTTCCACATCAGTCTGTGTAGTTATGTACAGGAACCTATCACAAAATGCATTGAATAGAAAGTAATGCATTCAACTCAATGGAGTGTACAGTTCAAATTTGCTGATAGGTACTATGTGCTAACATGATGTAAACATTGTTAGCACACTAACCATATGATTTAGAGTTGTCTGCAACCAATTTTATGAGTGTGCTACCTATGCTCCAGAAGTTACTTTCAGTAACGTTACCTTCTCTACACATTGGAACTTTAGTCTTTCTAGAATTAAACCAAGTCAATGGCTGTTCCACTGTAAATGGTATCAGGTAGGTTCCTGAATTCAACTTGCATTGGAGTATTCCATGCCACCTAGCACTCTACATGCAATATCTATACAGTTCCACATCAGTCTGAGTAGTTATGTACAGAAACTTATCACAAAATGCATTGAATAGAAAGTAATGGATTCAACTCAAAGGAGTGTACAGTTCAATTTTGCTGATAAGTACTATGTGCTAACATGATGTAAACATTGTTAGCACACTAACCATATGATTTAGAGTTCTCTGCAACCAATTTTTTGAGTGTGCTACCTATGCTACTGAAGTTACTTTCAGTAGCATTACCTTCTCTACATTGGAATTTTAGACTTTACAGAATTAAACCACGTCAATGGCTGTTCCACTGTAAATGGTACCAGGTAGGTTACTGAATTCAGCTTGCATTGGAGTATTCCATGGCACCTAGCACTCCACATGCAATATCTATACAGTTCCACATCAGTCTGAGTAGTTATGTACAGAAACTTATCACAAAATGCATTGAATAGAAAGTAATGCATTCAACTCAAAGGAGTGTACAGTTCAATTTTGCTGAGAACTACTATGTGCTAACATGATGTAAACATTGTTAGCATACTAACCATATGATTTAGAGTTGTCTGCAAACAATTTTTTGAGTGTGCTACCTATGCTCCAGAAGTTACTTTCAGTAACGTTACCTTCTCTACACATTGGATCTTTATTCTTTCTAGAATTAAACCAAGTCAATGGCTGTTCCACTGTAAATGGTACCAGGTAGTTTACTGAATTCAGCTTGCATTGGAGTATTCCATGCCACCTAGCACTCTACATGCAATATCTATACAGTTCCACATCAGTCTGAGTAGTTATGTACAGAAACTTATCACAAAATGCATTGAATAGAAAGTAATGCATTCAACTCAAAGGACTGTACAGTTCAATTTTGCTGAGAACTACTATGTGCTAACATGATGTAAACATTGTTAGCACACTAACCATATGATTTAGAGTTGTCTGCAACCAATTTTTTGAGTGTGCTACCTATGCTCCAGAAGTTACTTTCAGTAACGTTACCTTCTCTACACATTGGAACTTTAGTCTTTCTAGAATTAAACCAAGTCAATGGCTGTTCCACTGTAAATGGTACCAGGTAGGTTACTGAATCAAGCTTGCATTGGAGTATTCCATGCCACGTAGCACTCTACATGCAATATCTATACAGTTCCACATCAGTCTGTGTAGTTATGTACAGGAACCTATCACAAAATGCATTGAATAGAAAGTAATGCATTCAACTCAATGGAGTGTACAGTTCAAATTTGCTGATAGGTACTATGTGCTAACATGATGTAAACATTGTTAGCACACTAACCATATGATTTAGAGTTGTCTGCAACCAATTTTATGAGTGTGCTACCTATGCTCCAGAAGTTACTTTCAGTAACGTTACCTTCTCTACACATTGGAACTTTAGTCTTTCTAGAATTAAACCAAGTCAATGGCTGTTCCACTGTAAATGGTATCAGGTAGGTTCCTGAATTCAACTTGCATTGGAGTATTCCATGCCACCTAGCACTCTACATGCAATATCTATACAGTTCCACATCAGTCTGAGTAGTTATGTACAGAAACTTATCACAAAATGCATTGAATAGAAAGTAATGGATTCAACTCAAAGGAGTGTACAGTTCAATTTTGCTGATAAGTACTATGTGCTAACATGATGTAAACATTGTTAGCACACTAACCATATGATTTAGAGTTCTCTGCAACCAATTTTTTGAGTGTGCTACCTATGCTACTGAAGTTACTTTCAGTAGCATTACCTTCTCTACATTGGAATTTTAGACTTTACAGAATTAAACCACGTCAATGGCTGTTCCACTGTAAATGGTACCAGGTAGGTTACTGAATTCAGCTTGCATTGGAGTATTCCATGGCACCTAGCACTCCACATGCAATATCTATACAGTTCCACATCAGTCTGAGTAGTTATGTACAGAAACTTATCACAAAATGCATTGAATAGAAAGTAATGCATTCAACTCAAAGGAGTGTACAGTTCAATTTTGCTGAGAACTACTATGTGCTAACATGATGTAAACATTGTTAGCATACTAACCATATGATTTAGAGTTGTCTGCAAACAATTTTTTGAGTGTGCTACCTATGCTCCAGAAGTTACTTTCAGTAACGTTACCTTCTCTACACATTGGATCTTTATTCTTTCTAGAATTAAACCAAGTCAATGGCTGTTCCACTGTAAATGGTACCAGGTAGTTTACTGAATTCAGCTTGCATTGGAGTATTCCATGCCACCTAGCACTCTACATGCAATATCTATACAGTTCCACATCAGTCTGAGTAGTTATGTACAGAAACTTATCACAAAATGCATTGAATAGAAAGTAATGCATTCAACTCAAAGGACTGTACAGTTCAATTTTGCTGAGAACTACTATGTGCTAACATGATGTAAACATTGTTAGCACACTAACCATATGATTTAGAGTTGTCTGCAACCAATTTTTTGAGTGTGCTACCTATGCTCCAGAAGTTACTTTCAGTAACGTTACCTTCTCTACACACTGGAACTTTAGTCTTTCTAGAATTAAACCAAGTCAATGGCTGTTCCACTGTAAATGGTACCAGGTAGGTTACTGAATCAAGCTTGCATTGGAGTATTCCATGCCACGTAGCACTCTACATGCAATATCTATACAGTTCCACATCAGTCTGAGTAGTTATGTACAGAAACTTATCACAAAATGCATTGAATAGAAAGTAATGCATTCAACTCAAAGGAGTGTACAGTTCAATTTTGCTGATAAGTACTATGTGCTAACATGATGTAAACATTGTTAGCACTCTATCCATATGATTTAGAGTTGTCTGCAACCAATTTTTTGAGTGTGCTACCTATGCTACTGAAGTTACTTTCAGTAGCATTACCTTCTCTACATTGGAATTTTAGACTTTACAGAATTAAACCAAGTCAATGGCTGTTCCACTGTAAATGGTACCAGGTAGGTTACTGAATTCAGCTTGCATTGGAGTATTCCATGGCACCTAGCACTCCACATGCAATATCTATACAGTTCCACATCAGTCTGAGTAGTTATGTACAGAAACTTATCACAAAATGCATTGAATAGAAAGTAATGCATTCAACTCAAAGGAGTGTACAGTTCAATTTTGCTGAGAACTACTATGTGCTAACATGATGTAAACATTGTTAGCATACTAACCATATGATTTAGAGTTGTCTGCAACCAATATTTTGAGTGTGCTACCTATGCTCCAGAAGTTACTTTCAGTAACGTTACCTTCTCTACACATTGGATCTTTAGTCTTTCTAGAATTAAACCAAGTCAATGGCTGTTCCACTGTAAATGGTACCAGGTAGTTTACTGAATTCAGCTTGCATTGGAGTATTCCATGCCACCTAGCACTCTACATGCAATATCTATACAGTTCCACATCAGTCTGAGTAGTTATGTACAGAAACTTATCAGAAAATGCATTGAATAGAAAGTAATGCATTCAACTCAAAGGAGTGTACAGTTTAATTTTGCTGAGAACTACTATGTGCTAACATGATGTAAACATTGTTAGCACACTAACCATATGATTTAGAGTTGTCTGCAACCAATTTTTTGAGTGTGCTACCTATGCTACTGAAGTTACTTTCAGTAACGTTACCTTCTCTACACATTGGAACTTTGGTCTTTACAGAATTAAACCAAGTCAATGGCTGTTCCACTGTAAATGGTACAAGGTAGGTTCCTGAATTCAACTTGCATTGGAGTATTCCATGCCACCTAGCACTCTACATGCAATATCTATACAGTTCCACATCAGTCTGAGTAGTTATGTACAGAAACTTATCACAAAATGCATTGAATAGAAAGTAATGCATTCAACTCAAAGGAGTGTACATACAATTTTGCTGATAAGTACTATGTGCTAACATGATGTAAACATTGTTAGCACACTAACCATATGATTTAGAGTTGTCTGCAACCAATTTTATGAGTGTGCTACCTATGCTCCAGAAGTTACTTTCAGTAACGTTACCTTCTCTACACATTGGAACTTTGGACTTTACAGAATTAAACCAAGTGAATGGCTGTTCCACTGTAAATGGTACAAGGTAGGTTCCTGAATTCAACTTGCATTGGAGTATTCCATGCCACCTAGCACTCTACATGCAATATCTATACAGTTCCACATCAGTCTGAGTAGTTATGTACAGAAACTTATCACAAAATGCATTGAATAGAAAGTAATGCATTCAACTCAAAGGAGTGTACAGTTCAATTTTGCTGAGAACTACTATGTGCTAACATGATGTAAACATTGTTAGCACACTAACCATATGATTTAGAGTTGTCTGCAACCAATTTTTTGAGTGTGCTACCTATGCTCTAGAAGTTACTTTCAGTAACGTTACCTTCTCTACACATTGGAACTTTAGTCTTTCTAGAATTAAACCAAGTCAATGGCTGTTCCACTGTAAATGGTACCAGGTAGGTTCCTGAATTCAACTTGCATTGGAGTATTCCATGCCACCTAGCACTCTACATGCAATATCTATACAGTTCCACATCAGTCTGAGTAGTTATGTACAGAAACTTATCACAAAATGCATTGAATAGAAAGTAATGCATTCAACTCAAAGGAGTGTACAGTTCAATTTTGCTGATAAGTACTATGTGCTAACATGATGTAAACATTGTTAGCACACTAACCATATGATTTAGAGTTGTCTGCAACCAATTTTATGAGTGTGCTACCTATGCTCCAGAAGTTACTTTCAGTAACGTTACCTTCTCTACACATTGGAACTTTAGTCTTTCTAGAATTAAACCAAGTCAGTGGCTGTTCCACTGTAAATGGTATCAGGTAGGTTCCTGAATTCAACTTGCATTGGAGTATTCCATGCCACCTAGCACTCTACATGCAATATCTATACAGTTCCACATCAGTCTGAGTAGTTATGTACAGAAACTTATCACAAAATGCATTGAATAGAAAGTAATGGATTCAACTCAAAGGAGTGTACAGTTCAATTTTGCTGATAAGTACTATGTGCTAACATGATGTAAACATTGTTAGCACACTAACCATATGATTTAGAGTTCTCTGCAACCAATTTTTTGAGTGTGCTACCTATGCTACTGAAGTTACTTTCAGTAGCATTACCTTCTCTACATTGGAATTTTAGACTTTACAGAATTAAACCACGTCAATGGCTGTTCCACTGTAAATGGTACCAGGTAGGTTACTGAATTCAGCTTGCATTGGAGTATTCCATGGCACCTAGCACTCCACATGCAATATCTATACAGTTCCACATCAGTCTGAGTAGTTATGTACAGAAACTTATCACAAAATGCATTGAATAGAAAGTAATGCATTCAACTCAAAGGAGTGTACAGTTCAATTTTGCTGAGAACTACTATGTGCTAACATGATGTAAACATTGTTAGCATACTAACCATATGATTTAGAGTTGTCTGCAACCAATTTTTTGAGTGTGCTACCTATGCTCCAGAAGTTACTTTCAGTAACGTTACCTTCTCTACACATTGGAACTTTAGTCTTTCTAGAATTAAACCAAGTCAATGGCTGTTCCACTGTAAATGGTACCAGGTAGGTTACTGAATCAAGCTTGCATTGGAGTATTCCATGCCACGTAGCACTCTACATGCAATATCTATACAGTTCCACATCAGTCTGAGTAGTTATGTACAGAAACTTATCACAAAATGCATTGAATAGAAAGTAATGCATTCAACTCAAAGGAGTGTACAGTTCAATTTTGCTGATAAGTACTATGTGCTAACATGATGTAAACATTGTTAGCACTCTATCCATATGATTTAGAGTTGTCTGCAACCAATTTTTTGAGTGTGCTACCTATGCTACTGAAGTTACTTTCAGTAGCATTACCTTCTCTACATTGGAATTTTAGACTTTACAGAATTAAACCAAGTCAATGGCTGTTCCACTGTAAATGGTACCAGGTAGGTTACTGAATTCAGCTTGCATTGGAGTATTCCATGGCACCTAGCACTCCACATGCAATATCTATACAGTTCCACATCAGTCTGAGTAGTTATGTACAGAAACTTATCACAAAATGCATTGAATAGAAAGTAATGCATTCAACTCAAAGGAGTGTACAGTTCAATTTTGCTGAGAACTACTATGTGCTAACATGATGTAAACATTGTTAGCATACTAACCATATGATTTAGAGTTGTCTGCAACCAATTTTTTGAGTGTGCTACCTATGCTCCAGAAGTTACTTTCAGTAACGTTACCTTCTCTACACATTGGATCTTTAGTCTTTCTAGAATTAAACCAAGTCAATGGCTGTTCCACTGTAAATGGTACAAGGTAGGTTCCTGAATTCAACTTGCATTGGAGTATTCCATGCCACCTAGCACTCTACATGCAATATCTATACAGTTCCACATCAGTCTGAGTAGTTATGTACAGAAACTTATCACAAAATGCATTGAATAGAAAGTAATGCATTCAACTCAAAGGAGTGTACATACAATTTTGCTGATAAGTACTATGTGCTAACATGATGTAAACATTGTTAGCACACTAACCATATGATTTAGAGTTGTCTGCAACCAATTTTATGAGTGTGCTACCTATGCTCCAGAAGTTACTTTCAGTAACGTTACCTTCTCTACACATTGGAACTTTAGTCTTTCTAGAATTAAACCAAGTCAATGGCTGTTCCACTGTAAATGGTATCAGGTAGGTTCCTGAATTCAACTTGCATTGGAGTATTCCATGCCACCTAGCACTCTACATGCAATATCTATACAGTTCCACATCAGTCTGAGTAGTTATGTACAGAAACTTATCACAAAATGCATTGAATAGAAAGTAATGCATTCAACTCAAAGGAGTGTACAGTTCAATTTTGCTGATAAGTACTATGTGCTAACATGATGTAAACATTGTTAGCACTCTATCCATATGATTTAGAGTTGTCTGCAACCAATTTTTTGAGTGTGCTACCTATGCTACTGAAGTTACTTTCAGTAGCATTACCTTCTCTACATTGGAATTTTAGACTTTACAGAATTAAACCAAGTCAATGGCTGTTCCACTGTAAATGGTACCAGGTAGGTTACTGAATTCAGCTTGCATTGGAGTATTCCATGGCACCTAGCACTCCACATGCAATATCTATACAGTTCCACATCAGTCTGAGTAGATATGTACAGAAACTTATCACAAAATGCATTGAATAGAAAGTAATGCATTCAACTCAAAGGAGTGTACAGTTCAATTTTGCTGAGAACTACTATGTGCTAACATGATGTAAACATTGTTAGCATACTAACCATATGATTTAGAGTTGTCTGCAACCAATTTTTTGAGTGTGCTACCTATGCTCCAGAAGTTACTTTCAGTAACGTTACCTTCTCTACACATTGGATCTTTAGCCTTTCTAGAATTAAACCAAGTCAATGGCTGTTCCACTGTAAATGGTACCAGGTAGTTTACTGAATTCAGCTTGCATTGGAGTATTCCATGCCACCTAGCACTCTACATGCAATATCTATACAGTTCCACATCAGTCTGAGTAGTTATGTACAGAAACTTATCACAAAATGCATTGAATAGAAAGTAATGCATTCAACTCAAAGGAGTGTACAGTTTAATTTTGCTGAGAACTACTATGTGCTAACATGATGTAAACATTGTTAGCACACTAACCATATGATTTAGAGTTGTCTGCAACCAATTTTTTGAGTGTGCTACCTATGCTCCAGAAGTTACTTTCAGTAACGTTACCTTCTCTACACATTGGAACTTTGGACTTTACAGAATTAAACCAAGTCAATGGCTGTTCCACTGTAAATGGTACAAGGTAGGTTCCTGAATTCAACTTGCATTGGAGTATTCCATGCCACCTAGCACTCTACATGCAATATCTATACAGTTCCACATCAGTCTGAGTAGTTATGTACAGAAACTTATCACAAAATGCATTGAATAGAAAGTAATGCATTCAACTCAAAGGAGTGTACAGTTCAATTTTGCTGAGAACTACTATGTGCTAACATGATGTAAACATTGTTAGCACACTAACCATATGATTTAGAGTTGTCTGCAACCAATTTTTTGAGTGTGCTACCTATGCTCCAGAAGTTACTTTCAGTAACGTTACCTTCTCTACACATTGGAACTTTAGTCTTTCTAGAATTAAACCAAGTCAATGGCTGTTCCACTGTAAATGGTACCAGGTAGTTTACTGAATTCAGCTTGCATTGGAGTATTCCATGCCACCTAGCACTCTACATGCAATATCTATACAGTTCCACATCAGTCTGAGTAGTTATGTACAGAAACTTATCACAAAATGCATTGAATAGAAAGTAATGCATTCAACTCAAAGGAGTCTACAGTTCAATTTTGCTGAGAACTACTATGTGCTAACATGATGTAAACATTGTTAGCACAGTAACCATATGATTTAGAGTTGTCTGCAACCAATTTTTTGAGTGTGCTACCTATGCTACTGAAGTTACTTTCAGTAGCATTACCCTCTCTACACATTGGAACTTTAGTCTTTCTAGAATTAAACCCAGTCAATGGCTGTTCCACTGTAAATGGTACCAGGTAGGTTACTGAATTCAACTTGCATTGGAGTATTCCATGCCACCTAGCACTCTACATGCAATATCTATACAGTTCCACATCAGTCTGAGTAGTTATGTACAGAAACTTATCACAAAATGCATTGAATAGAAAGTAATGCATTCAACTCAAAGGAGTGTACAGTTCAATTTTGCTGATAAGTACTATGTGCTAACATGATGTAAACATTGTTAGCACACTAACCATATGATTTAGAGTTCTCTGCAACCAATTTTTTGAGTGTGCTACCTATGCTACTGAAGTTACTTTCAGTAGCATTACCTTCTCTACATTGGAATTTTAGACTTTACAGAATTAAACCACGTCAATGGCTGTTCCACTGTAAATGGTACCAGGTAGGTTACTGAATTCAGCTTGCATTGGAGTATTCCATGGCACCTAGCACTCCACATGCAATATCTATACAGTTCCACATCAGTCTGAGTAGTTATGTACAGAAACTTATCACAAAATGCATTGAATAGAAAGTAATGCATTCAACTCAAAGGAGTGTACAGTTCAATTTTGCTGAGAACTACTATGTGCTAACATGATGTAAACATTGTTAGCACACTAACCATATGATTTAGAGTTGTCTGCAACCAATTTTTTGAGTGTGCTACCTATGCTCCAGAAGTTACTTTCAGTAACGTTACCTTCTCTACACATTGGAACTTTGGACTTTACAGAATTAAACCAAGTCAATGGCTGTTCCACTGTAAATGGTACAAGGTAGGTTCCTGAATTCAACTTGCATTGGAGTATTCCATGCCACCTAGCACTCTACATGCAATATCTATACAGTTCCACATCAGTCTGAGTAGTTATGTACAGAAACTTATCACAAAATGCATTGAATAGAAAGTAATGCATTCAACTCAAAGGAGTGTACAGTTCAATTTTGCTGAGAACTACTATGTGCTAACATGATGTAAACATTGTTAGCACACTAACCATATGATTTAGAGTTGTCTGCAACCAATTTTTTGAGTGTGCTACCTATGCTCCAGAAGTTACTTTCAGTAACGTTACCTTCTCTACACATTGGAACTTTAGTCTTTCTAGAATTAAACCAAGTCAATGGCTGTTCCACTGTA
This sequence comes from Hypanus sabinus, assembly GCF_030144855.1. Classification (NCBI taxonomy): domain Eukaryota; kingdom Metazoa; phylum Chordata; class Chondrichthyes; order Myliobatiformes; family Dasyatidae; genus Hypanus; species Hypanus sabinus. The sequence goes on from NW_026779718.1 coordinate 31,889, forward strand.
AATGGTACCAGGTAGTTTACTGAATTCAGCTTGCATTGGAGTATTCCATGCCACCTAGCACTCTACATGCAATATCTATACAGTTCCACATCAGTCTGAGTAGTTATGTACAGAAACTTATCACAAAATGCATTGAATAGAAAGTAATGCATTCAACTCAAAGGAGTGTACAGTTCAATTTTGCTGAGAACTACTATGTGCTAACATGATGTAAACATTGTTAGCACACTAACCATATGATTCAGAGTTGTCTGCAACCAATTTTTTGAGTGTGCTACCTATGCTACTGAAGTTACTTTCAGTAACGTTACCTTCTCTACACATTGGAACTTTGGTCTTTACAGAATTAAACCAAGTCAATGGCTGTTCCACTGTAAATGGTACAAGGTAGGTTCCTGAATTCAACTTGCATTGGAGTATTCCATGCCACCTAGCACTCTACATGCAATATCTATACAGTTCCACATCAGTCTGAGTAGTTATGTACAGAAACTTATCACAAAATGCATTGAATAGAAAGTAATGCATTCAACTCAAAGGACTGTACAGTTCAATTTTGCTGAGAACTACTATGTGCTAACATGATGTAAACATTGTTAGCACACTAACCATATGATTTAGAGTTGTCTGCAACCAATTTTTTGAGTGTGCTACCTATGCTCCAGAAGTTACTTTCAGTAACGTTACCTTCTCTACTCATTGGAACTTTAGTCTTTCTAGAATTAAACCAAGTCAATGGCTGTTCCACTGTAAATGGTACCAGGTAGGTTACTGAATCAAGCTTGCATTGGAGTATTCCATGCCACGTAGCACTCTACATGCAATATCTATACAGTTCCACATCAGTCTGAGTAGTTATGTACAGAAACTTATCACAAAATGCATTGAATAGAAAGTAATGCATTCAACTCAAAGGAGTGTACAGTTCAATTTTGCTGAGAACTACTATGTGCTAACATGATGTAAACATTGTTAGCACACTAACCATATGATTTAGAGTTGTCTGCAAACAATTTTATGAGTGTGCTACCTATGCTCCAGAAGTTACTTTCAGTAACGTTACCTTCTCTACACATTGGAACTTTAGTCTTTCTAGAATTAAACCAAGTCAATGGCTGTTCCACTGTAAATGGTATCAGGTAGGTTCCTGAATTCAACTTGCATTGGAGTATTCCATGCCACCTAGCACTCTACATGCAATATCTATACAGTTCCACTTCAGTCTGAGTAGTTATGTACAGAAACTTATCACAAAATGCATTGAATAGAAAGTAATGCATTCAACTCAAAGGAGTGTACAGTTCAATTTTGCTGATAAGTACTATGTGCTAACATGATGTAAACATTGTTAGCACTCTATCCATATGATTTAGAGTTGTCTGCAACCAATTTTTTGAGTGTGCTACCTATGCTACTGAAGTTACTTTCAGTAGCATTACCTTCTCTACATTGGAATTTTAGACTTTACAGAATTAAACCAAGTCAATGGCTGTTCCACTGTAAATGGTACCAGGTAGGTTACTGAATTCAGCTTGCATTGGAGTATTCCATGGCACCTAGCACTCCACATGCAATATCTATACAGTTCCACATCAGTCTGAGTAGTTATGTACAGAAACTTATCACAAAATGCATTGAATAGAAAGTAATGCATTCAACTCAAAGGAGTGTACAGTTCAATTTTGCTGAGAACTACTATGTGCTAACATGATGTAAACATTGTTAGCATACTAACCATATGATTTAGAGTTGTCTGCAACCAATTTTTTGAGTGTGCTACCTATGCTCCAGAAGTTACTTTCAGTAACGTTACCTTCTCTACACATTGGATCTTTAGCCTTTCTAGAATTAAACCAAGTCAATGGCTGTTCCACTGTAAATGGTACCAGGTAGTTTACTGAATTCAGCTTGCATTGGAGTATTCCATGCCACCTAGCACTCTACATGCAATATCTATACAGTTCCACATCAGTCTGAGTAGTTATGTACAGAAACTTATCACAAAATGCATTGAATAGAAAGTAATGCATTCAACTCAAAGGAGTGTACAGTTTAATTTTGCTGAGAACTACTATGTGCTAACATGATGTAAACATTGTTAGCACACTAACCATATGATTTAGAGTTGTCTGCAACCAATTTTTTGAGTGTGCTACCTATGCTCCAGAAGTTACTTTCAGTAACGTTACCTTCTCTACACATTGGAACTTTGGACTTTACAGAATTAAACCAAGTCAATGGCTGTTCCACTGTAAATGGTACAAGGTAGGTTCCTGAATTCAACTTGCATTGGAGTATTCCATGCCACCTAGCACTCTACATGCAATATCTATACAGTTCCACATCAGTCTGAGTAGTTATGTACAGAAACTTATCACAAAATGCATTGAATAGAAAGTAATGCATTCAACTCAAAGGAGTGTACAGTTCAATTTTGCTGAGAACTACTATGTGCTAACATGATGTAAACATTGTTAGCACACTAACCATATGATTTAGAGTTGTCTGCAACCAATTTTTTGAGTGTGCTACCTATGCTCCAGAAGTTACTTTCAGTAACGTTACCTTCTCTACACATTGGAACTTTAGTCTTTCTAGAATTAAACCAAGTCAATGGCTGTTCCACTGTAAATGGTACCAGGTAGCTTACTGAATTCAGCTTGCATTGGAGTATTCCATGCCACCTAGCACTCTACATGCAATATCTATACAGTTCCACATCAGTCTGAGTAGTTATGTACAGAAACTTATCACAAAATGCATTGTATAGAAAGTAATGCATTCAACTCAAAGGAGTCTACAGTTCAATTTTGCTGAGAACTACTATGTGCTAACATGATGTAAACATTGTTAGCACAGTAACCATATGATTTAGAGTTGTCTGCAACCAATTTTTTGAGTGTGCTACCTATGCTACTGAAGTTACTTTCAGTAGCATTACCCTCTCTACACATTGGAACTTTAGTCTTTCTAGAATTAAACCCAGTCAATGGCTGTTCCACTGTAAATGGTACCAGGTAGGTTACTGAATTCAACTTGCATTGGAGTATTCCATGCCACCTAGCACTCTACATGCAATATCTATACAGTTCCACATCAGTCTGAGTAGTTATGTACAGAAACTTATCACAAAATGCATTGAATAGAAAGTAATGCATTCAACTCAAAGGAGTGTACAGTTCAATTTTGCTGAGAACTACTATGTGCTAACATGAAGTAAACATTGTTAGCACAGTAACCATATGATTTAGAGTTGTCTGCAACCAATTTTTTGAGTGTGCTACCTATGCTACTGAAGTTACTTTCAGTAGCATTACCTTCTCTACTCATTGGAACTTTGGACTTTACAGAATTAAACCAAGTCAATGGCTGTTCCACTATAAATGGTACCAGGTATGTTACTGAATTCAACGTGCATTGGAGTATTCCATGCCATGTAGCACTCTACATGCAATATCTATACAGTTCCACATCAGTCTGAGTAGTTATGTACACAAACTTATCACAAAATGCATTGAATAGAAAGTAATGCATTCAACTCAAAGGAGTCTACAGTTCAATTTTGCTGAGAACAACTATGTGCTAACATGATGTAAACATTGTTAGCACACTAACCATATGATTTAGAGTTGTCTGCAACCAATTTTATGAGTGTGCTACCTATGCTCCAGAAGTTACTTTCAGTAACGTTACCTTCTCTACACATTGGAACTTTGGACTTTACAGAATTAAACCAAGTGAATGGCTGTTCCACTGTAAATGGTACAAGGTAGGTTCCTGAATTCAACTTGCATTGGAGTATTCCATGCCACCTAGCACTCTACATGCAATATCTATACAGTTCCACATCAGTCTGAGTAGTTATGTACAGAAACTTATCACAAAATGCATTGAATAGAAAGTAATGCATTCAACTCAAAGGAGTGTACAGTTCAATTTTGCTGAGAACTACTATGTGCTAACATGATGTAAACATTGTTAGCACACTAACCATATGATTTAGAGTTGTCTGCAACCAATTTTTTGAGTGTGCTACCTATGCTCCAGAAGTTACTTTCAGTAACGTTACCTTCTCTACACATTGGAACTTTAGTCTTTCTAGAATTAAACCAAGTCAATGGCTGTTCCACTGTAAATGGTACCAGGTAGGTTCCTGAATTCAACTTGCATTGGAGTATTCCATGCCACCTAGCACTCTACATGCAATATCTATACAGTTCCACATCAGTCTGAGTAGTTATGTACAGAAACTTATCACAAAATGCATTGAATAGAAAGTAATGCATTCAACTCAAAGGAGTGTTCAGTTCAATTTTGCTGATAAGTACTATGTGCTAACATGATGTAAACATTGTTAGCACACTAACCATATGATTTAGAGTTCTCTGCAACCAATTTTTTGAGTGTGCTACCTATGCTACTGAAGTTACTTTCAGTAGCATTACCTTCTCTACATTGGAATTTTAGACTTTACAGAATTAAACCAAGTCAATGGCTGTTCCACTGTAAATGGTACCAGGTAGGTAACTGAATTCAGCTTGCATTGGAGTATTCCATGGCACCTAGCACTCCACATGCAATATCTATACAGTTCCACATCAGTCTGAGTAGTTATGTACAGAAACTTATCACAAAATGCATTGAATAGAAAGTAATGCATTCAACTCAAAGGAGTGTACAGTTCAATTTTGCTGAGAACTACTATGTGCTAACATGATGTAAACATTGTTAGCATACTAACCATATGATTTAGAGTTGTCTGCAACCAATTTTTTGAGTGTGCTACCTATGCTCCAGAAGTTACTTTCAGTAACGTTACCTTCTCTACACATTGGATCTTTAGTCTTTCTAGAATTAAACCAAGTCAATGGCTGTTCCACTGTAAATGGTACCAGGTAGTTTACTGAATTCAGCTTGCATTGGAGTATTCCATGCCACCTAGCACTCTACATGCAATATCTATACAGTTCCACATCAGTCTGAGTAGTTATGTACAGAAACTTATCACAAAATGCATTGAATAGAAAGTAATGCATTCAACTCAAAGGAGTCTACAGTTCAATTTTGCTGAGAACAACTATGTGCTAACATGATGTAAACATTGTTAGCACACTTACCATATGATTTAGAGTTGTCTGCAACCAATTTTATGAGTGTGCTACCTATGCTCCAGAAGTTACTTTCAGTAACGTTACCTTCTCTACACATTGGAACTTTGGACTTTACAGAATTAAACCAAGTCAATGGCTGTTCCACTGTAAATGGTACCAGGTAGGTTACTGAATTCAGCTTGCATTGGAGTATTCCATGGCACCTAGCACTCCACATGCAATATCTATACAGTTCCACATCAGTCTGAGTAGTTATGTACAGAAACTTATCACAAAATGCATTGAATAGACAGTAATGCATTCAACTCAAAGGAGTGTACAGTTCAATTTTGCTGAGAACTACTATGTGCTAACATGATGTAAACATTGTTAGCATACTAACCATATGATTTAGAGTTGTCTGCAACCAATTTTTTGAGTGTGCTACCTATGCTCCAGAAGTTACTTTCAGTAACGTTACCTTCTCTACACATTGGATCTTTAGCCTTTCTAGAATTAAACCAAGTCAATGGCTGTTCCACTGTAAATGGTACCAGGTAGTTTACTGAATTCAGCTTGCATTGGAGTATTCCATGCCACCTAGCACTCTACATGCAATATCTATACAGTTCCACATCAGTCTGAGTAGTTATGTACAGAAACTTATCACAAAATGCATTGAATAGAAAGTAATGCATTCAACTCAAAGGAGTCTACAGTTCAATTTTGCTGAGAACTACTATGTGCTAACATGATGTAAACATTGTTAGCACAGTAACCATATGATTTAGAGTTGTCTGCAACCAATTTTTTGAGTGTGCTACCTATGCTACTGAAGTTACTTTCAGTAGCATTACCCTCTCTACACATTGGAACTTTAGTCTTTCTAGAATTAAACCCAGTCAATGGCTGTTCCACTGTAAATGGTACCAGGTAGGTTACTGAATTCAACTTGCATTGGAGTATTCCATGCCACCTAGCACTCTACATGCAATATCTATACAGTTCCACATCAGTCTGAGTAGTTATGTACAGAAACTTATCACAAAATGCATTGAATAGAAAGTAATGCATTCAACTCAAAGGAGTGTACAGTTCAATTTTGCTGAGAACTACTATGTGCTAACATGAAGTAAACATTGTTAGCACAGTAACCATATGATTTAGAGTTGTCTGCAACCAATTTTTTGAGTGTGCTACCTATGCTACTGAAGTTACTTTCAGTAGCATTACCTTCTCTACTCATTGGAACTTTGGACTTTACAGAATTAAACCAAGTCAATGGCTGTTCCACTATAAATGGTACCAGGTATGTTACTGAATTCAACGTGCATTGGAGTATTCCATGCCATGTAGCACTCTACATGCAATATCTATACAGTTCCACATCAGTCTGAGTAGTTATGTACACAAACTTATCACAAAATGCATTGAATAGAAAGTAATGCATTCAACTCAAAGGAGTCTACAGTTCAATTTTGCTGAGAACAACTATGTGCTAACATGATGTAAACATTGTTAGCACACTAACCATATGATTTAGAGTTGTCTGCAACCAATTTTATGAGTGTGCTACCTATGCTCCAGAAGTTACTTTCAGTAACGTTACCTTCTCTACACATTGGAACTTTGGACTTTACAGAATTAAACCAAGTGAATGGCTGTTCCACTGTAAATGGTACAAGGTAGGTTCCTGAATTCAACTTGCATTGGAGTATTCCATGCCACCTAGCACTCTACATGCAATATCTATACAGTTCCACATCAGTCTGAGTAGTTATGTACAGAAACTTATCACAAAATGCATTGAATAGAAAGTAATGCATTCAACTCAAAGGAGTGTACAGTTCAATTTTGCTGAGAACTACTATGTGCTAACATGATGTAAACATTGTTAGCACACTAACCATATGATTTAGAGTTGTCTGCAACCAATTTTTTGAGTGTGCTACCTATGCTCCAGAAGTTACTTTCAGTAACGTTACCTTCTCTACACATTGGAACTTTAGTCTTTCTAGAATTAAACCAAGTCAATGGCTGTTCCACTGTAAATGGTACCAGGTAGGTTCCTGAATTCAACTTGCATTGGAGTATTCCATGCCACCTAGCACTCTACATGCAATATCTATACAGTTCCACATCAGTCTGAGTAGTTATGTACAGAAACTTATCACAAAATGCATTGAATAGAAAGTAATGCATTCAACTCAAAGGAGTGTTCAGTTCAATTTTGCTGATAAGTACTATGTGCTAACATGATGTAAACATTGTTAGCACACTAACCATATGATTTAGAGTTCTCTGCAACCAATTTTTTGAGTGTGCTACCTATGCTACTGAAGTTACTTTCAGTAGCATTACCTTCTCTACATTGGAATTTTAGACTTTACAGAATTAAACCAAGTCAATGGCTGTTCCACTGTAAATGGTACCAGGTAGGTAACTGAATTCAGCTTGCATTGGAGTATTCCATGGCACCTAGCACTCCACATGCAATATCTATACAGTTCCACATCAGTCTGAGTAGTTATGTACAGAAACTTATCACAAAATGCATTGAATAGAAAGTAATGCATTCAACTCAAAGGAGTGTACAGTTCAATTTTGCTGAGAACTACTATGTGCTAACATGATGTAAACATTGTTAGCATACTAACCATATGATTTAGAGTTGTCTGCAACCAATTTTTTGAGTGTGCTACCTATGCTCCAGAAGTTACTTTCAGTAACGTTACCTTCTCTACACATTGGATCTTTAGTCTTTCTAGAATTAAACCAAGTCAATGGCTGTTCCACTGTAAATGGTACCAGGTAGTTTACTGAATTCAGCTTGCATTGGAGTATTCCATGCCACCTAGCACTCTACATGCAATATCTATACAGTTCCACATCAGTCTGAGTAGTTATGTACAGAAACTTATCACAAAATGCATTGAATAGAAAGTAATGCATTCAACTCAAAGGAGTCTACAGTTCAATTTTGCTGAGAACAACTATGTGCTAACATGATGTAAACATTGTTAGCACACTTACCATATGATTTAGAGTTGTCTGCAACCAATTTTATGAGTGTGCTACCTATGCTCCAGAAGTTACTTTCAGTAACGTTACCTTCTCTACACATTGGAACTTTGGACTTTACAGAATTAAACCAAGTCAATGGCTGTTCCACTGTAAATGGTACCAGGTAGGTTACTGAATTCAGCTTGCATTGGAGTATTCCATGGCACCTAGCACTCCACATGCAATATCTATACAGTTCCACATCAGTCTGAGTAGTTATGTACAGAAACTTATCACAAAATGCATTGAATAGAAAGTAATGCATTCAACTCAAAGGAGTGTACAGTTCAATTTTGCTGAGAACTACTATGTGCTAACATGATGTAAACATTGTTAGCATACTAACCATATGATTTAGAGTTGTCTGCAACCAATTTTTTGAGTGTGCTACCTATGCTCCAGAAGTTACTTTCAGTAACGTTACCTTCTCTACACATTGGATCTTTAGCCTTTCTAGAATTAAACCAAGTCAATGGCTGTTCCACTGTAAATGGTACCAGGTAGTTTACTGAATTCAGCTTGCATTGGAGTATTCCATGCCACCTAGCACTCTACATGCAATATCTATACAGTTCCACATCAGTCTGAGTAGTTATGTACAGAAACTTATCACAAAATGCATTGAATAGAAAGTAATGCATTCAACTCAAAGGAGTCTACAGTTCAATTTTGCTGAGAACTACTATGTGCTAACATGATGTAAACATTGTTAGCACAGTAACCATATGATTTAGAGTTGTCTGCAACCAATTTTTTGAGTGTGCTACCTATGCTACTGAAGTTACTTTCAGTAGCATTACCCTCTCTACACATTGGAACTTTAGTCTTTCTAGAATTAAACCCAGTCAATGGCTGTTCCACTGTAAATGGTACCAGGTAGGTTACTGAATTCAACTTGCATTGGAGTATTCCATGCCACCTAGCACTCTACATGCAATATCTATACAGTTCCACATCAGTCTGAGTAGTTATGTACAGAAACTTATCACAAAATGCATTGAATAGAAAGTAATGCATTCAACTCAAAGGAGTGTACAGTTCAATTTTGCTGAGAACTACTATGTGCTAACATGAAGTAAACATTGTTAGTACAGTAACCATATGATTTAGAGTTGTCTGCAACCAATTTTTTGAGTGTGCTACCTATGCTACTGAAGTTACTTTCAGTAGCATTACCTTCTCTACATTGGATTTTTAGACTTTACAGAATTAAACCAAGTCAATGGCTGTTCCACTGTAAATGGTACCAGGTAGGTAACTGAATTCAGCTTGCATTGGAGTATTCCATGGCACCTAGCACTCCACATGCAATATCTATACAGTTCCACATCAGTCTGAGTAGTTATGTACAGAAACTTATCACAAAATGCATTGAATAGAAAGTAATGCATTCAACTCAAAGGAGTGTACAGTTCAATTTTGCTGAGAACTACTATGTGCTAACATGATGTAAACATTGTTAGCATACTAACCATATGATTTAGAGTTGTCTGCAACCAATTTTTTGAGTGTGCTACCTATGCTCCAGAAGTTACTTTCAGTAACGTTACCTTCTCTACACATTGGATCTTTAGTCTTTCTAGAATTAAACCAAGTCAATGGCTGTTCCACTGTAAATGGTACCAGGTAGTTTACTGAATTCAGCTTGCATTGGAGTATTCCATGCCACCTAGCACTCTACATGCAATATCTATACAGTTCCACATCAGTCTGAGTAGTTATGTACAGAAACTTATCACAAAATGCATTGAATAGAAAGTAATGCATTCAACTCAAAGGAGTCTACAGTTCAATTTTGCTGAGAACAACTATGTGCTAACATGATGTAAACATTGTTAGCACACTTACCATATGATTTAGAGTTGTCTGCAACCAATTTTATGAGTGTGCTACCTATGCTCCAGAAGTTACTTTCAGTAACGTTACCTTCTCTACACATTGGAACTTTGGACTTTACAGAATTAAACCAAGTCAATGGCTGTTCCACTGTAAATGGTACAAGGTAGGTTCCTGAATTCAACTTGCATTGGAGTATTCCATGCCACCTAGCACTCTACATGCAATATCTATACAGTTCCACATCAGTCTGAGTAGTTATGTACAGAAACTTATCACAAAATGCATTGAATAGAAAGTAATGCATTCAACTCAAAGGAGTGTACAGTTCAATTTTGCTGAGAACTACTATGTGCTAACATGATGTAAACATTGTTAGCATACTAACCATATGATTTAGAGTTGTCTGCAACCAATTTTTTGAGTGTGCTACCTATGCTCCAGAAGTTACTTTCAGTAACGTTACCTTCTCTACACATTGGATCTTTAGTCTTTCTAGAATTAAACCAAGTCAATGGCTGTTCCACTGTAAATGGTACCAGGTAGTTTACTGAATTCAGCTTGCATTGGAGTATTCCATGCCACCTAGCACTCTACATGCAATATCTATACAGTTCCACATCAGTCTGAGTAGTTATGTACAGAAACTTATCACAAAATGCATTGAATAGAAAGTAATGCATTCAACTCAAAGGAGTGTACAGTTCAATTTTGCTGAGAACTACTATGTGCTAACATGATGTAAACATTGTTAGCACACTAACCATATGATTTAGAGTTGTCTGCAACCAATTTTTTGAGTGTGCTACCTATGCTCCAGAAGTTACTTTCAGTAACGTTACCTTCTCTACACATTGGAACTTTGGTCTTTACAGAATTAAACCAAGTCAATGGCTGTTCCACTGTAAATGGTACAAGGTAGGTTCCTGAATTCAACTTGCATTGGAGTATTCCATGCCACCTAGCACTCTACATGCAATATCTATACAGTTCCACATCAGTCTGAGTAGTTATGTACAGAAACTTATCACAAAATGCATTGAATATAAAGTAATGCATTCAACTCAAAGGAGTGTACAGTTCAATTTTGCTGAGAACTACTATGTGCTAACATGATGTAAACATTGTTAGCACACTAACCATATGATTTAGAGTTGTCTGCAACCAATTTTATGAGTGTGCTACCTATGCTCCAGAAGTTACTTTCAGTAACGTTACCTTCTCTACACATTGGAACTTTGGACTTTACAGAATTAAACCAAGTCAATGGCTGTTCCACTCTAAATGGTACAAGGTAGGTTCCTGAATTCAACTTGCATTGGAGTATTCCATGCCACCTAGCACTCTACATGCAATATCTATACAGTTCCACATCAGTCTGAGTAGTTATGTACAGAAACTTATCACAAAATGCATTGAATAGAAAGTAATGCATTCAACTCAAAGGAGTGTACAGTTCAATTTTGCTGAGAACTACTATGTGCTAACATGATGTAAACATTGTTAGCACACTAACCATATGATTTAGAGTTCTCTGCAACCAATTTTTTGAGTGTGCTACCTATGCTACTGAAGTTACTTTCAGTAGCATTACCTTCTCTACATTGGAATTTTAGACTTTACAGAATTAAACCAAGTCAATGGCTGTTCCACTGTAAATGGTACCAGGTAGTTTACTGAATTCAGCTTGCATTGGAGTATTCCATGCCACCTAGCACTCTACATGCAATATCTATACAGTTCCACATCAGTCTGAGTAGTTATGTACAGAAACTTATCACAAAATGCATTGAATAGAAAGTAATGCATTCAACTCAAAGGAGTGTACAGTTCAATTTTGCTGAGAACTACTATGTGCTAACATGATGTAAACATTGTTAGCACACTAACCATATGATTTAGAGTTGTCTGCAACCAATTTTTTGAGTGTGCTACCTATGCTCCAGAAGTTACTTTCAGTAACGTTACCTTCTCCACACATTGGAACTTTGGTCTTTACAGAATTAAACCAAGTCAATGGCTGTTCCACTGTAAATGGTACAAGGTAGGTTCCTGAATTCAACTTGCATTGGAGTATTCCATGCCACCTAGCACTCTACATGCAATATCTATACAGTTCCACATCAGTCTGAGTAGTTATGTACAGAAACTTATCACAAAATGCATTGAATAGAAAGTAATGCATTCAACTCAAAGGAGTGTACAGTTCAATTTTGCTGAGAACTACTATGTGCTAACATGATGTAAACATTGTTAGCACACTAACCATATGATTTAGAGTTGTCTGCAACCAATTTTTTGAGTGTGCTACCTATGCTCCAGAAGTTACTTTCAGTAACGTTACCTTCTCTACACATTGGAACTTTGGACTTTACAGAATTAAACCAAGTGAATGGCTGTTCCACTGTAAATGGTACAAGGTAGGTTCCTGAATTCAACTTGCATTGGAGTATTCCATGCCACCTAGCACTCTACATGCAATATCTATACAGTTCCACATCAGTCTGAGTAGTTATGTACACAAACTTATCACAAAATGCATTGAATAGAAAGTAATGCATTCAACTCAAAGGAGTGTACAGTTCAATTTTGCTGAGAACTACTATGTGCTAACATGATGTAAACATTGTTAGCACACTAACCATATGATTTAGAGTTGTCTGCAACCAATTTTTTGAGTGTGCTACCTATGCTCCAGAAGTTACTTTCAGTAACGTTACCTTCTCTACACATTGGAACTTTAGTCTTTCTAGAATTAAACCAAGTCAATGGCTGTTCCACTGTAAATGGTACCAGGTAGGTTCCTGAATTCAACTTGCATTGGAGTATTCCATGCCACCTAGCACTCTACATGCAATATCTATACAGTTCCACATCAGTCAGAGTAGTTATGTACAGAAACTTATCACAAAATGCAATGAATAGAAAGTAATGCATTCAACTCAAAGGAGTGTACAGTTCAATTTTGCTGATAAGTACTATGTGCTAACATGATGTAAACATTGTTAGCACACTAACCATATGATTTAGAGTTCTCTGCAACCAATTTTTTGAGTGTGCTACCTATGCTACTGAAGTTACTTTCAGTAGCATTACCTTCTCTACATTGGAATTTTAGACTTTACAGAATTAAACCAAGTCAATGGCTGTTCCACTGTAAATGGTACCAGGTAGTTTACTGAATTCAGCTTGCATTGGAGTATTCCATGCCACCTAGCACTCTACATGCAATATCTATACAGCTCCACATCAGTCTGAGTAGTTATGTTCAGAAACTTATCACAAAATGCATTGAATAGAAAGTAATGCATTCAACTCAAAGGAGTGTACAGTTCAATTTTGCTGAGAACTACTATGTGCTAACATGATGTAAACATTGTTAGCACACTAACCATATGATTTAGAGTTGTCTGCAACCAATTTTTTGAGTGTGCTACCTATGCTCCAGAAGTTACTTTCAGTAACGTTACCTTCTCTACACATTGGAACTTTAGTCTTTCTAGAATTAAACCAAGTCAATGGCTGTTCCACTGTAAATGGTACCAGGTAGGTTACTGAATCAAGCTTGCATTGGAGTATTCCATGCCACGTAGCACTCTACATGCAATATCTATACAGTTCCACATCAGTCTGAGTAGTTATGTACAGAAACTTATCACAAAATGCATTGAATAGAAAGTAATGCATTCAACTCAAAGGAGTCTACAGTTCAATTTTGCTGAGAACAACTATGTGCTAACATGATGTAAACATTGTTAGCACACTAACCATATGATTTAGAGTTGTCTGCAACCAATTTTATGAGTGTGCTACCTATGCTCCAGAAGTTACTTTCAGTAACGTTACCTTCTCTACACATTGGAACTTTGGACTTTACAGAATTAAACCAAGTCAATGGCTGTTCCACTGTAAATGGTACAAGGTAGGTTCCTGAATTCAACTTGCATTGGAGTATTCCATGCCACCTAGCACTCTACATGCAATATCTATACAGTTCCACATCAGTCTGAGTAGTTATGTTCAGAAACTTATCACAAAATGCATTGAATAGAAAGTAATGCATTCAACTCAAAGGAGTGTACAGTTCAATTTTGCTGAGAACTACTATGTGCTAACATGATGTAAACATTGTTAGCACACTAACCATATGATTTAGAGTTGTCTGCAACCAATTTTTTGAGTGTGCTACCTATGCTCCAGAAGTTACTTTCAGTAACGTTACCTTCTCTACACATTGGAACTTTAGTCTTTCTAGAATTAAACCAAGTCAATGGCTGTTCCACTGTAAATGGTACCAGGTAGGTTCCTGAATTCAACTTGCATTGGAGTATTCCATGCCACCTAGCACTCTACATGCAATATCTATACAGTTCCACATCAGTCTGAGTAGTTATGTACAGAAACTTATCACAAAATGCATTGAATAGAAAGTAATGCATTCAACTCAAAGGAGGGTACAGTTCAATTTTGCTGATAAGTACTATGTGCTAACATGATGTAAACATTGTTAGCACACTAACCATATGATTTAGAGTTGTCTGCAACCAATTTTATGAGTGTGCTACCTATGCTCCAGAAGTTACTTTCAGTAACGTTACCTTCTCTACACATTGGAACTTTAGTCTTTCTAGAATTAAACCAAGTCAATGGCTGTTCCACTGTAAATGGTATCAGGTAGGTTCCTGAATTCAACTTGCTTTGGAGTATTCCATGCCACCTAGCACTCTACATGCAATATCTATACAGTTCCACATCAGTCAGAGTAGTTATGTAGAGAAACTTATCACAAAATGCATTGAATAGAAAGTAATGCATTCAACTCAAAGGAGTGTACAGTTCAATTTTGCTGATAAGTACTATGTGCTAACATGATGTAAACATTGTTAGCACACTAACCATATGACTTAGAGTTCTCTGCAACCAATTTTTTGAGTGTGCTACCTATGCTACTGAAGTTACTTTCAGTAGCATTACCTTCTCTACATTGGAATTTTAGACTTTACAGAATTAAACCAAGTCAATGGCTGTTCCACTGTAAATGGTACCAGGTAGGTTACTGAATTCAGCTTGCATTGGAGTATTCCATGGCACCTAGCACTCCACATGCAATATCTATACAGTTCCACATCAGTCTGAGTAGTTATGTACAGAAACTTATCACAAAATGCATTGAATAGAAAGTAATGCATTCAACTCAAAGGAGTGTACAGTTCAATTTTGCTGTGAACTACTATGTGCTAACATGATGTAAACATTGTTAGCATACTAACCATATGATTTAGAGTTGTCTGCAACCAATTTTTTGAGTGTGCTACCTATGCTCCAGAAGTTACTTTCAGTAACGTTACCTTCTATACACATTGGATCTTTAGTCTTTCTAGAATTAAACCAAGTCAATGGCTGTTCCACTGTAAATGGTACCAGGTAGTTTACTGAATTCAGCTTGCATTGGAGTATTCCATGCCACCTAGCACTCTACATGCAATATCTATACAGCTCCACATCAGTCTGAGTAGTTATGTTCAGAAACTTATCACAAAATGCATTGAATAGAAAGTAATGCATTCAACTCAAAGGAGTGTACAGTTCAATTTTGCTGAGAACTACTATGTGCTAACATGATGTAAACATTGTTAGCACACTAACCATATGATTTAGAGTTGTCTGCAACCAATTTTTTGAGTGTGCTACCTATGCTCCAGAAGTTACTTTCAGTAACGTTACCTTCTCTACACATTGGAACTTTAGTCTTTCTAGAATTAAACCAAGTCAATGGCTGTTCCACTGTAAATGGTACCAGGTAGGTTCCTGAATTCAACTTGCATTGGAGTATTCCATGCCACCTAGCACTCTACATGCAATATCTATACAGTTCCACATCAGTCTGAGTAGTTATGTACAGAAACTTATCACAAAATGCATTGAATAGAAAGTAATGCATTCAACTCAAAGGAGGGTACAGTTCAATTTTGCTGATAAGTACTATGTGCTAACATGATGTAAACATTGTTAGCACACTAACCATATGATTTAGAGTTGTCTGCAACCAATTTTATGAGTGTGCTACCTATGCTCCAGAAGTTACTTTCAGTAACGTTACCTTCTCTACACATTGGAACTTTAGTCTTTCTAGAATTAAACCAAGTCAATGGCTGTTCCACTGTAAATGGTATCAGGTAGGTTCCTGAATTCAACTTGCATTGGAGTATTCCATGCCACCTAGCACTCTACATGCAATATCTATACAGTTCCACATCAGTCAGAGTAGTTATGTACAGAAACTTATCACAAAATGCATTGAATAGAAAGTAATGCATTCAACTCAAAGGAGTGTACAGTTCAATTTTGCTGATAAGTACTATGTGCTAACATGATGTAAACATTGTTAGCACACTAACCATATGATTTAGAGTTCTCTGCAACCAACTTTTTGAGTGTGCTACCTATGCTACTGAAGTTAGTTTCAGTAGCATTACCTTCTCTACATTGGAATTTTAGACTTTACAGAATTAAACCAAGTCAATGGCTGTTCCACTGTAAATGGTACCAGGTAGGTTACTGAATTCAGCTTGCATTGGAGTATTCCATGGCACCTAGCACTCCACATGCAATATCTATACAGTTCCACATCAGTCTGAGTAGTTATGTACAGAAACTTATCACAAAATGCATTGAATATAAAGTAATGCATTCAACTCAAAGGAGGGTACAGTTCAATTTTGCTGTGAACTACTATGTGCTAACATGATGTAAACATTGTTAGCATACTAACCATATGATTTAGAGTTGTCTGCAACCAATTTTTTGAGTGTGCTACCTATGCTCCAGAAGTTACTTTCAGTAACGTTACCTTCTCTACACATTGGATCTTTAGTCTTTCTAGAATTAAACCAAGTCAATGGCTGTTCCACTGTAAATGGTACCAGGTAGTTTACTGAATTCAGCTTGCATTGGAGTATTCCATGCCACCTAGCACTCTACATGCAATATCTATACAGCTCCACATCAGTCTGAGTAGTTATGTTCAGAAACTTATCACAAAATGCATTGAATAGAAAGTAATGCATTCAACTCAAAGGAGTGTACAGTTCAATTTTGCTGAGAACTACTATGTGCTAACATGATGTAAACATTGTTAGCACACTAACCATATGATTTAGAGTTGTCTGCAACCAATTTTTTGAGTGTGCTACCTATGCTCCAGAAGTTACTTTCAGTAACGTTACCTTCTCTACACATTGGAACTTTAGTCTTTCTAGAATTAAACCAAGTCAATGGCTGTTCCACTGTAAATGGTATCAGGTAGGTTCCTGAATTCAACTTGCATTGGAGTATTCCATGCCACCTAGCACTCTACATGCAATATCTATACAGTTCCACATCAGTCTGAGTAGTTATGTACAGAAACGTATCACAAAATGCATTGAATAGAAAGTAATGCATTCAACTCAAAGGAGTCTACAGTTCAATTTTGCTGAGAACAACTATGTGCTAACATGATGTAAACATTGTTAGCACACTAACCATATGATTTAGAGTTGTCTGCAACCAATTTTATGAGTGTGCTACCTATGCTCCAGAAGTTACTTTCAGTAACGTTACCTTCTCTACACATTGGAACTTTGGACTTTACAGAATTAAACCAAGTCAATGGCTGTTCCACTGTAAATGGTACAAGGTAGGTTCCTGAATTCAACTTGCATTGGAGTATTCCATGCCACCTAGCACTCTACATGCAATATCTATACAGTTCCACATCAGTCTGAGTAGTTATGTACAGAAACTTATCACAAAATGCATTGAATAGAAAGTAATGCATTCAACTCAAAGGAGTGTACAGTTCAATTTTGCTGAGAACTACTATGTGCTAACATGATGTAAACATTGTTAGCACACTAACCATATGATTTAGAGTTGTCTGCAACCAATTTTTTGAGTGTGCTACCTATGCTCCAGAAGTTACTTTCAGTAACGTTACCTTCTCTACACATTGGAACTTTAGTCTTTCTAGAATTAAACCAAGTCAATGGCTGTTCCACTGTAAATGGTACCAGGTAGGTTCCTGAATTCAACTTGCATTGGAGTATTCCATGCCACCTAGCACTCTACATGCAATATCTATACAGTTCCACATCAGTCTGAGTAGTTATGTACAGAAACTTATCACAAAATGCATTGAATAGAAAGTAATGCATTCAACTCAAAGGAGGGTACAGTTCAATTTTGCTGATAAGTACTATGTGCTAACATGATGTAAACATTGTTAGCACACTAACCATATGATTTAGAGTTGTCTGCAACCAATTTTTTGAGTGTGCTACCTATGCTCCAGAAGTTACTTTCAGTAACGTTACCTTCTCAACACATTGGAACTTTAGTCTTTCTAGAATTAAACCAAGTCAATGGCTGTTCCACTGTAAATGGTATCAGGTAGGTTCCTGAATTCAACTTGCATTGGAGTATTCCATGCCACCTAGCACTCTACATGCAATATCTATACAGTTCCACATCAGTCAGAGTAGTTATGTACAGAAACTTATCACAAAATGCATTGAATAGAAAGTAATGCATTCAACTCAAAGGAGTGTACAGTTCAATTTTGCTGATAAGTACTATGTGCTAACATGATGTAAACATTGTTAGCACACTAACCATATGATTTAGAGTTCTCTGCAACCAATTTTTTGAGTGTGCTACCTATGCTACTGAAGTTACTTTCAGTAGCATTACCTTCTCTACATTGGAAATTTAGACTTTACAGAATTAAACCAAGTCAATGGCTGTTCCACTGTAAATGGTACCAGGTAGGTTACTGAATTCAGCTTGCATTGGAGTATTCCATGGCACCTAGCACTCCACATGCAATATCTATACAGTTCCACATCAGTCTGAGTAGTTATGTACAGAAACTTATCACAAAATGCATTGAATAGAAAGTAATGCATTCAACTCAAAGGAGTGTACAGTTCAATTTTGCTGTGAACTACTATGTGCTAACATGATGTAAACATTGTTAGCATACTAACCATATGATTTAGAGTTGTCTGCAACCAATTTTTTGAGTGTGCTACCTATGCTCCAGAAGTTACTTTCAGTAACGTTACCTTCTCTACACATTGGATCTTTAGTCTTTCTAGAATTAAACCAAGTCAATGGCTGTTCCACTGTAAATGGTACCAGGTAGTTTACTGAATTCAGCTTGCATTGGAGTATTCCATGCCACCTAGCACTCTACATGCAATATCTATACAGTTCCACATCAGTCTGAGTAGTTATGTTCAGAAACTTATCACAAAATGCATTGAATAGAAAGTAATGCATTCAACTCAAAGGAGTGTACAGTTCAATTTTGCTGAGAACTACTATGTGCTAACATGATGTAAACATTGTTAGCACACTAACCATATGATTTAGAGTTGTCTGCAACCAATTTTTTGAGTGTGCTACCTATGCTCCAGAAGTTACTTTCAGTAACGTTACCTTCTCTACACATTGGAACTTTGGTCTTTACAGAATTAAACCAAGTCAATGGCTGTTCCACTGTAAATGGTACAAGGTAGGTTCCTGAATTCATCTTGCATTGGAGTATTCCATGCCACCTAGCACTCTACATGCAATATCTATACAGTTCCACATCAGTCTGAGTAGTTATGTACAGAAATTTATCAAAAAATGCATTGAATAGAAAGTAATGCATTCAACTCAAAGGAGTGTACAGTTCAATTTTGCTGAGAACTACTATGTGCTAACATGATGTAAACATTGTTAGCACACTAACCATATGATTTAGAGTTGTCTGCAACCAATTTTTTGAGTGTGCTACCTATGCTCCAGAAGTTACTTTCAGTAACGTTACCTTCTCTACACATTGGAACTTTAGTCTTTCTAGAATTAAACCAAGTCAATGGCTGTTCCACTGTAAATGGTACCAGGTAGGTTACTGAATCAAGCTTGCATTGGAGTATTCCATGCCACGTAGCACTCTACATGCAATATCTATACAGTTCCACATCAGTCTGAGTAGTTATGTACAGAAACTTATCACAAAATGCATTGAATAGAAAGTAATGCATTCAACTCAAAGGAGTCTACAGTTCAATTTTGCTGAGAACAACTATGTGCTAACATGATGTAAACATTGTTAGCACACTAACCATATGATTTAGAGTTGTCTGCAACCAATTTTATGAGTGTGCTACCTATGCTCCAGAAGTTACTTTCAGTAACGTTACCTTCTCTACACATTGGAACTTTGGACTTTACAGAATTAAACCAAGTCAATGGCTGTTCCACTGTAAATGGTACAAGGTAGGTTCCTGAATTCAACTTGCATTGGAGTATTCCATGCCACCTAGCACTCTACATGCAATATCTATACAGTTCCACATCAGTCTGAGTAGTTATGTACAGAAACTTATCACAAAATGCATTGAATAGAAAGTAATGCATTCAACTCAAAGGAGTGTACAGTTCAATTTTGCTGAGAACTACTATGTGCTAACATGATGTAAACATTGTTAGCACACTAACCATATGATTTAGAGTTGTCTGCAACCAATTTTTTGAGTGTGCTACCTATGCTCCAGAAGTTACTTTCAGTAACATTACCTTCTCTACACATTGGAACTTTAGTCTTTCTAGAATTAAACCAAGTCAATGGCTGTTCCACTGTAAATGGTACCAGGTAGGTTCCTGAATTCAACTTGCATTGGAGTATTCCATGCCACCTAGCACTCTACATGCAATATCTATACAGTTCCACATCAGTCTGAGTAGTTATGTACAGAAACTTATCACAAAATGCATTGAATAGAAAGTAATGCATTCAACTCAAAGGAGGGTACAGTTCAATTTTGCTGATAAGTACTATGTGCTAACATGATGTAAACATTGTTAGCACACTAACCATATGATTTAGAGTTGTCTGCAACCAATTTTATGAGTGTGCTACCTATGCTCCAGAAGTTACTTTCAGTAACGTTACCTTCTCTACACATTGGAACTTTAGTCTTTCTAGAATTAAACCAAGTCAATGGCTGTTCCACTGTAAATGGTATCAGGTAGGTTCCTGAATTCAACTTGCTTTGGAGTATTCCATGCCACCTAGCACTCTACATGCAATATCTATACAGTTCCACATCAGTCAGAGTAGTTATGTACAGAAACTTATCACAAAATGCATTGAATAGAAAGTAATGCATTCAACTCAAAGGAGTGTACAGTTCAATTTTGCTGATAAGTACTATGTGCTAACATGATGTAAACATTGTTAGCACACTAACCATATGATTTAGAGTTGTCTGCAACCAATTTTTTGAGTGTGCTACCTATGCTCCAGAAGTTACTTTCAGTAACGTTACCTTCTATACACATTGGATCTTTAGTCTTTCTAGAATTAAACCAAGTCAATGGCTGTTCCACTGTAAATGGTACCAGGTAGTTTACTGAATTCAGCTTGCATTGGAGTATTCCATGCCACCTAGCACTCTACATGCAATATCTATACAGCTCCACATCAGTCTGAGTAGTTATGTTCAGAAACTTATCACAAAATGCATTGAATAGAAAGTAATGCATTCAACTCAAAGGAGTGTACAGTTCAATTCTGCTGAGAACTACTATGTGCTAACATGATGTAAACATTGTTAGCACACTAACCATATGATTTAGAGTTGTCTGCAACCAATTTTTTGAGTGTGCTACCTATGCTCCAGAAGTTACTTTCAGTAACGTTACCTTCTCTACACATTGGAACTTTAGTCTTTCTAGAATTAAACCAAGTCAATGGCTGTTCCACTGTAAATGGTACCAGGTAGGTTCCTGAATTCAACTTGCATTGGAGTATTCCATGCCACCTAGCACTCTACATGCAATATCTATACAGCTCCACATCAGTCTGAGTAGTTATGTTCAGAAACTTATCACAAAATGCATTGAATAGACAGTAATGCATTCAACTCAAAGGAGTGTACAGTTCAATTTTGCTGAGAACTACTATGTGCTAACATGATGTAAACATTGTTAGCACACTAACCATATGATTTAGAGTTGTCTGCAACCAATTTTTTGAGTGTGCTACCTATGCTCCAGAAGTTACTTTCAGTAACGTTACCTTCTCTACACATTGGAACTTTAGTCTTTCTAGAATTAAACCAAGTCAATGGCTGTTCCACTGTAAATGGTACCAGGTAGGTTCCTGAATTCAACTTGCATTGGAGTATTCCATGCCACCTAGCACTCTACATGCAATATCTATACAGTTCCACATCAGTCTGAGTAGTTATGTACAGAAACTTATCACAAAATGCATTGAATAGAAAGTAATGCATTCAACTCAAAGGAGGGTACAGTTCAATTTTGCTGATAAGTACTATGTGCTAACATGATGTAAACATTGTTAGCACACTAACCATATGATTTAGAGTTGTCTGCAACCAATTTTATGAGTGTGCTACCTATGCTCCAGAAGTTACTTTCAGTAACGTTACCTTCTCTACACATTGGAACTTTAGTCTTTCTAGAATTAAACCAAGTCAATGGCTGTTCCACTGTAAATGGTATCAGGTAGGTTCCTGAATTCAACTTGCATTGGAGTATTCCATGCCACCTAGCACTCTACATGCAATATCTATACAGTTCCACATCAGTCAGAGTAGTTATGTACAGAAACTTATCACAAAATGCATTGAATAGAAAGTAATGCATTCAACTCAAAGGAGTGTACAGTTCAATTTTGCTGATAAGTACTATGTGCTAACATGATGTAAACATTGTTAGCACACTAACCATATGATTTAGAGTTCTCTGCAACCAATTTTTTGAGTGTGCTACCTATGCTACTGAAGTTAGTTTCAGTAGCATTACCTTCTCTACATTGGAATTTTAGACTTTACAGAATTAAACCAAGTCAATGGCTGTTCCACTGTAAATGGTACCAGGTAGGTTACTGAATTCAGCTTGCATTGGAGTATTCCATGGCACCTAGCACTCCACATGCAATATCTATACAGTTCCACATCAGTCTGAGTAGTTATGTACAGAAACTTATCACAAAATGCATTGAATATAAAGTAATGCATTCAACTCAAAGGAGGGTACAGTTCAATTTTGCTGTGAACTACTATGTGCTAACATGATGTAAACATTGTTAGCATACTAACCATATGATTTAGAGTTGTCTGCAACCAATTTTTTGAGTGTGCTACCTATGCTCCAGAAGTTACTTTCAGTAACGTTACCTTCTCTACACATTGGATCTTTAGTCTTTCTAGAATTAAACCAAGTCAATGGCTGTTCCACTGTAAATGGTACCAGGTAGTTTACTGAATTCAGCTTGCATTGGAGTATTCCATGCCACCTAGCACTCTACATGCAATATCTATACAGCTCCACATCAGTCTGAGTAGTTATGTTCAGAAACTTATCACAAAATGCATTGAATAGAAAGTAATGCATTCAACTCAAAGGAGTGTACAGTTCAATTTTGCTGAGAACTACTATGTGCTAACATGATGTAAACATTGTTAGCACACTAACCATATGATTTAGAGTTGTCTGCAACCAATTTTTTGAGTGTGCTACCTATGCTCCAGAAGTTACTTTCAGTAACGTTACCTTCTCTACACATTGGAACTTTAGTCTTTCTAGAATTAAACCAAGTCAATGGCTGTTCCACTGTAAATGGTACCAGGTAGGTTACTGAATCAAGCTTGCATTGGAGTATTCCATGCCACGTAGCACTCTACATGCAATATCTATACAGTTCCACATCAGTCTGAGTAGTTATGTACAGAAACTTATCACAAAATGCATTGAATAGAAAGTAATGCATTCAACTCAAAGGAGTCTACAGTTCAATTTTGCTGAGAACAACTATGTGCTAACATGATGTAAACATTGTTAGCACACTAACCATATGATTTAGAGTTGTCTGCAACCAATTTTATGAGTGTGCTACCTATGCTCCAGAAGTTACTTTCAGTAACGTTACCTTCTCTACACATTGGAACTTTGGACTTTACAGAATTAAACCAAGTCAATGGCTGTTCCACTGTAAATGGTACAAGGTAGGTTCCTGAATTCAACTTGCATTGGAGTATTCCATGCCACCTAGCACTCTACATGCAATATCTATACAGTTCCACATCAGTCTGAGTAGTTATGTACAGAAACTTATCACAAAATGCATTGAATAGAAAGTAATGCATTCAACTCAAAGGAGTGTACAGTTCAATTTTGCTGAGAACTACTATGTGCTAACATGATGTAAACATTGTTAGCACACTAACCATATGATTTAGAGTTGTCTGCAACCAATTTTTTGAGTGTGCTACCTATGCTCCAGAAGTTA
The DNA here is from genome assembly GCF_030144855.1 of Hypanus sabinus. Lineage (NCBI taxonomy): Eukaryota > Metazoa > Chordata > Chondrichthyes > Myliobatiformes > Dasyatidae > Hypanus > Hypanus sabinus. The sequence goes on from NW_026779718.1 coordinate 56,228, forward strand.
CTTTCAGTAACGTTACCTTCTCTACACATTGGAACTTTAGTCTTTCTAGAATTAAACCAAGTCAATGGCTGTTCCACTGTAAATGGTACCAGGTAGGTTCCTGAATTCAACTTGCATTGGAGTATTCCATGCCACCTAGCACTCTACATGCAATATCTATACAGTTCCACATCAGTCTGAGTAGTTATGTACAGAAACTTATCACAAAATGCATTGAATAGAAAGTAATGCATTCAACTCAAAGGAGGGTACAGTTCAATTTTGCTGATAAGTACTATGTGCTAACATGATGTAAACATTGTTAGCACACTAACCATATGATTTAGAGTTGTCTGCAACCAATTTTTTGAGTGTGCTACCTATGCTCCAGAAGTTACTTTCAGTAACGTTACCTTCTCTACACATTGGAACTTTAGTCTTTCTAGAATTAAACCAAGTCAATGGCTGTTCCACTGTAAATGGTATCAGGTAGGTTCCTGAATTCAACTTGCATTGGAGTATTCCATGCCACCTAGCACTCTACATGCAATATCTATACAGTTCCACATCAGTCAGAGTAGTTATGTACAGAAACTTATCACAAAATGCATTGAATAGAAAGTAATGCATTCAACTCAAAGGAGTGTACAGTTCAATTTTGCTGATAAGTACTATGTGCTAACATGATGTAAACATTGTTAGCACACTAACCATATGATTTAGAGTTCTCTGCAACCAATTTTTTGAGTGTGCTACCTATGCTACTGAAGTTACTTTCAGTAGCATTACCTTCTCTACATTGGAAATTTAGACTTTACAGAATTAAACCAAGTCAATGGCTGTTCCACTGTAAATGGTACCAGGTAGGTTACTGAATTCAGCTTGCATTGGAGTATTCCATGGCACCTAGCACTCCACATGCAATATCTATACAGTTCCACATCAGTCTGAGTAGTTATGTACAGAAACTTATCACAAAATGCATTGAATAGAAAGTAATGCATTCAACTCAAAGGAGTGTACAGTTCAATTTTGCTGTGAACTACTATGTGCTAACATGATGTAAACATTGTTAGCATACTAACCATATGATTTAGAGTTGTCTGCAACCAATTTTTTGAGTGTGCTACCTATGCTCCAGAAGTTACTTTCAGTAACGTTACCTTCTCTACACATTGGATCTTTAGTCTTTCTAGAATTAAACCAAGTCAATGGCTGTTCCACTGTAAATGGTACCAGGTAGTTTACTGAATTCAGCTTGCATTGGAGTATTCCATGCCACCTAGCACTCTACATGCAATATCTATACAGTTCCACATCAGTCTGAGTAGTTATGTTCAGAAACTTATCACAAAATGCATTGAATAGAAAGTAATGCATTCAACTCAAAGGAGTGTACAGTTCAATTTTGCTGAGAACTACTATGTGCTAACATGATGTAAACATTGTTAGCACACTAACCATATGATTTAGAGTTGTCTGCAACCAATTTTTTGAGTGTGCTACCTATGCTCCAGAAGTTACTTTCAGTAACGTTACCTTCTCTACACATTGGAACTTTGGTCTTTACAGAATTAAACCAAGTCAATGGCTGTTCCACTGTAAATGGTACAAGGTAGGTTCCTGAATTCATCTTGCATTGGAGTATTCCATGCCACCTAGCACTCTACATGCAATATCTATACAGTTCCACATCAGTCTGAGTAGTTATGTACAGAAATTTATCAAAAAATGCATTGAATAGAAAGTAATGCATTCAACTCAAAGGAGTGTACAGTTCAATTTTGCTGAGAACTACTATGTGCTAACATGATGTAAACATTGTTAGCACACTAACCATATGATTTAGAGTTGTCTGCAACCAATTTTTTGAGTGTGCTACCTATGCTCCAGAAGTTACTTTCAGTAACGTTACCTTCTCTACACATTGGAACTTTAGTCTTTCTAGAATTAAACCAAGTCAATGGCTGTTCCAATGTAAATGGTATCACGTAGGTTCCTGAATTCAACTTGCATTGGAGTATTCCATGCCACCTAGCACTCTACATGCAATATCTATACAGTTCCACATCAGTCTGAGTAGTTATGTACAGAAACTTATCACAAAATGCATTGAATAGAAAGTAATGCATTCAACTCAAAGGAGTGTACAGTTCAATTTTGCTGATAAGTACTATGTGCTAACATGATGTAAACATTGTTAGCACTCTAACCATATGATTTAGAGTTGTCTGCAACCAATTTTGTGAGTGTGCTACCTATGCTACTGAAGTTACTTTCAGTAGCATTACCTTCTCTACATTGGAATTTTAGACTTTACAGAATTAAACCAAGTCAATGGCTGTTCCACTGTAAATGGTACCAGGTAGGTTACTGAATTCAGCTTCCATTGGAGTATTCCATGGCACCTAGCACTCCACATGCAATATCTATACAGTTCCACATCAGTCTGAGTAGTTATGTACAGAAACTTATCACAAAATGCATTGAATAGAAAGTAATGCATTCAACTCAAAGGAGTGTACAGTTCAATTTTGCTGAGAACTACTATGTGCTAAAATGATGTAAACATTGTTAGCATACTAACCATATGATTTAGAGTTGTCTGCAACCAATTTTTTGAGTGTGCTACCTATGCTCCAGAAGTTACTTTCAGTAACGTTACCTTCTCTACACATTGGATCTTTAGTCTTTCTAGAATTAAACCAAGTCAATGGCTGTTCCACTGTAAATGGTACCAGGTAGTTTACTGAATTCAGCTTGCATTGGAGTATTCCATGCCACCTAGCACTCTACATGCAATATCTATACAGTTCCACATCAGTCTGAGTAGTTATGTACAGAAACTTATCACAAAATGCATTGAATAGAAAGTAATGCATTCAACTCAAAGGAGTGTACAGTTTAATTTTGCTGAGAACTACTATGTGCTAACATGATGTAAACATTGTTAGCACAGTAACCATATGATTTAGAGTTGTCTGCAACCAATTTTTTGAGTGTGCTACCTATGCTCCAGAAGTTACTTTCAGTAACGTTACCTTCTCTACACATTGGATCTTTAGTCTTTCTAGAATTAAACCAAGTCAATGGCTGTTCCACTGTAAATGGTACCAGGTAGTTTACTGAATTCAGCTTGCATTGGAGTATTCCATGCCACCTAGCACTCTACATGCAATATCTATACAGTTCCACATCAGTCTGAGTAGTTATGTTCAGAAACTTATCACAAAATGCATTGAATAGAAAGTAATGCATTCAACTCAAAGGAGTGTACAGTTCAATTTTGCTGAGAACTACTATGTGCTAACATGATGTAAACATTGTTAGCACACTAACCATATGATTTAGAGTTGTCTGCAAACAATTTTTTGAGTGTGCTACCTATGCTCCAGAAGTTACTTTCAGTAACGTTACCTTCTCTACACATTGGAACTTTGGTCTTTACAGAATTAAACCAAGTCAATGGCTGTTCCACTGTAAATGGTACAAGGTAGGTTCCTGAATTCAACTTGCATTGGAGTATTCCATGCCACCTAGCACTCTACATGCAATATCTATACAGTTCCACATCAGTCTGAGTAGTTATGTACAGAAACTTATCAAAAAATGCATTGAATAGAAAGTAATGCATTCAACTCAAAGGAGTGTACAGTTCAATTTTGCTGAGAACTACTATGTGCTAACATGATGTAAACATTGTTAGCACACTAACCATATGATTTAGAGTTGTCTGCAACCAATTTTTTGAGTGTGCTACCTATGCTCCAGAAGTTACTTTCAGTAACGTTACCTTCTCTACACATTGGAACTTTAGTCTTTCTAGAATTAAACCAAGTCAATGGCTGTTCCACTGTAAATGGTATCAGGTAGGTTCCTGAATTCAACTTGCATTGGAGTATTCCATGCCACCTAGCACTCTACATGCAATATCTATACAGTTCCACATCAGTCTGAGTAGTTATGTACAGAAACTTATCACAAAATGCATTGAATAGAAAGTAATGCATTCAACTCAAAGGAGTGTACAGTTCAATTTTGCTGATAAGTACTATGTGCTAACATGACGTAAACATTGTTAGCACACTAACCATATGATTTAGAGTTGTCTGCAACCAATTTTATGAGTGTGCTACCTATGCTCCAGAAGTTACTTTCAGTAACGTTACCTTCTCTACACATTGGATCTTTAGTCTTTCTAGAATTAAACCAAGTCAATGGCTGTTCCACTGTAAATGGTACCAGGTAGTTTACTGAATTCAGCTTGCATTGGAGTATTCCATGCCACCTAGCACTCTACATGCAATATCTATACAGTTCCACATCAGTCTGAGTAGTTATGTTCAGAAACTTATCACAAAATGCATTGAATAGAAAGTAATGCATTCAACTCAAAGGAGTGTACAGTTCAATTTTGCTGAGAACTACTATGTGCTAACATGATGTAAACATTGTTAGCACACTAACCGTATGATTTAGAGTTGTCTGCAACCAATTTTTTGAGTGTGCTACCTATGCTCCAGAAGTTACTTTCAGTAACGTTACCTTCTCTACACATTGGAACTTTGGTCTTTACAGAATTAAACCAAGTCAATGGCTGTTCCACTGTAAATGGTACAAGGTAGGTTCCTGAATTCAACTTGCATTGGAGTATTCCATGCCACCTAGCACTCTACATGCAATATCTATACAGTTCCACATCAGTCTGAGTAGTTATGTACAGAAACTTATCAAAAAATGCATTGAATAGAAAGTAATGCATTCAACTCAAAGGAGTGTACAGTTCAATTTTGCTGAGAACTACTATGTGCTAACATGATGTAAACATTGTTAGCACACTAACCATATGATTTAGAGTTGTCTGCAACCAATTTTTTGAGTGTGCTACCTATGCTCCAGAAGTTACTTTCAGTAACGTTACCTTCTCTACACATTGGAACTTTAGTCTTTCTAGAATTAAACCAAGTCAATGGCTGTTCCACTGTAAATGGTACCAGGTAGGTTACTGAATTCAGCTTCCATTGGAGTATTCCATGGCACCTAGCACTCCACATGCAATATCTATACAGTTCCACATCAGTCTGAGTAGTTATGTACAGAAACTTATCACAAAATGCATTGAATAGAAAGTAATGCATTCAACTCAAAGCAGTGTACAGTTCAATTTTGCTGAGAACTACTATGTGCTAAAATGATGTAAACATTGTTAGCATACTAACCATATGATTTAGAGTTGTCTGCAACCAATTTTTTGAGTGTGCTACCTATGCTCCAGAAGTTACTTTCAGTAACGTTACCTTCTCTACACATTGGATCTTTAGTCTTTCTAGAATTAAACCAAGTCAATGGCTGTTCCACTGTAAATGGTACCAGGTAGTTTACTGAATTCAGCTTGCATTGGAGTATTCCATGCCACCTAGCACTCTACATGCAATATCTATACAGTTCCACATCAGTCTGAGTAGTTATGTTCAGAAACTTATCACAAAATGCATTGAATAGAAAGTAATGCATTCAACTCAAAGGAGTGTACAGTTCAATTTTGCTGAGAACTACTATGTGCTAACATGATGTAAACATTGTTAGCACACTAACCATATGATTTAGAGTTGTCTGCAACCAATTTTTTGAGTGTGCTACCTATGCTCCAGAAGTTACTTTCAGTAACGTTACCTTCTCTACACATTGGAACTTTAGTCTTTCTAGAATTAAACCAAGTCAATGGCTGTTCCACTGTAAATGGTATCAGGTAGGTTCCTGAATTCAACTTGCATTGGAGTATTCCATGCCACCTAGCACTCTACATGCAATATCTATACAGTTCCACATCAGTCTGAGTAGTTATGTACAGAAACTTATCACAAAATGCATTGAATAGAAAGTAATGCATTCAACTCAAAGGAGTGTACAGTTCAATTTTGCTGATAAGTACTATGTGCTAACATGATGTAAACATTGTTAGCACACTAACCATATGATTTAGAGTTGTCTGCAACCAATTTTATGAGTGTGCTACCTATGCTCCAGAAGTTACTTTCAGTAACGTTACCTTCTCTACACATTGGATCTTTAGTCTTTCTAGAATTAAACCAAGTCAATGGCTGTTCCACTGTAAATGGTACCAGGTAGTTTACTGAATTCAGCTTGCATTGGAGTATTCCATGCCACCTAGCACTCTACATGCAATATCTATACAGTTCCACATCAGTCTGAGTAGTTATGTTCAGAAACTTATCACAAAATGCATTGAATAGAAAGTAATGCATTCAACTCAAAGGAGTGTACAGTTCAATTTTGCTGAGAACTACTATGTGCTAACATGATGTAAACATTGTTAGCACACTAACCATATGATTTAGAGTTGTCTGCAACCAATTTTTTGAGTGTGCTACCTATGCTCCAGAAGTTACTTTCAGTAACGTTACCTTCTCTACACATTGGAACTTTAGTCTTTCTAGAATTAAACCAAGTCAATGGCTGTTCCACTGTAAATGGTATCAGGTAGGTTCCTGAATTCAACTTGCATTGGAGTATTCCATGCCACCTAGCACTCTACATGCAATATCTATACAGTTCCACATCAGTCTGAGTAGTTATGTACAGAAACTTATCACAAAATGCATTGAATAGAAAGTAATGCATTCAACTCAAAGGAGTGTACAGTTCAATTTTGCTGATAAGTACTATGTGCTAACATGATGTAAACATTGTTAGCACACTAACCATATGATTTAGAGTTGTCTGCAACCAATTTTATGAGTGTGCTACCTATGCTCCAGAAGTTACTTTCAGTAACGTTACCTTCTCTACACATTGGATCTTTAGTCTTTCTAGAATTAAACCAAGTCAATGGCTGTTCCACTGTAAATGGTACCAGGTAGTTTACTGAATTCAGCTTGCATTGGAGTATTCCATGCCACCTAGCACTCTACATGCAATATCTATACAGTTCCACATCAGTCTGAGTAGTTATGTTCAGAAACTTATCACAAAATGCATTGAATAGAAAGTAATGCATTCAACTCAAAGGAGTGTACAGTTCAATTTTGCTGAGAACTACTATGTGCTAACATGATGTAAACATTGTTAGCACACTAACCGTATGATTTAGAGTTGTCTGCAACCAATTTTTTGAGTGTGCTACCTATGCTCCAGAAGTTACTTTCAGTAACGTTACCTTCTCTACACATTGGAACTTTGGTCTTTACAGAATTAAACCAAGTCAATGGCTGTTCCACTGTAAATGGTACAAGGTAGGTTCCTGAATTCAACTTGCATTGGAGTATTCCATGCCACCTAGCACTCTACATGCAATATCTATACAGTTCCACATCAGTCTGAGTAGTTATGTACAGAAACTTATCAAAAAATGCATTGAATAGAAAGTAATGCATTCAACTCAAAGGAGTGTACAGTTCAATTTTGCTGAGAACTACTATGTGCTAACATGATGTAAACATTGTTAGCACACTAACAATATGATTTAGAGTTGTCTGCAACCAATTTTTTGAGTGTGCTACCTATGCTCCAGAAGTTACTTTCAGTAACGTTACCTTCTCTACACATTGGAACTTTAGTCTTTCTAGAATTAAACCAAGTCAATGGCTGTTCCACTGTAAATGGTATCAGGTAGGTTCCTGAATTCAACTTGCATTGGAGTATTCCATGCCACCTAGCACTCTACATGCAATATCTATACAGTTCCACATCAGTCTGAGTAGTTATGTACAGAAACTTATCACAAAATGCATTGAATAGAAAGTAATGCATTCAACTCAAAGGAGTGTACAGTTCAATTTTGCTGATAAGTACTATGTGCTAACATGATGTAAACATTGTTAGCACTCTAACCATATGATTTAGAGTTGTCTGCAACCAATTTTTTGAGTGTGCTACCTATGCTACTGAAGTTACTTTCAGTAGCATTACCTTCTCTACATTGGAATTTTAGACTTTACAGAATTAAACCAAGTCAATGGCTGTTCCACTGTAAATGGTACCAGGTAGGTTACTGAATTCAGCTTGCATTGGAGTATTCCATGGCACCTAGCACTCCACATGCAATATCTATACAGTTCCACATCAGTCTGAGTAGTTATGTACAGAAACTTATCACAAAATGCATTGAATAGAAAGTAATGCATTCAACTCAAAGGAGTGTACAGTTCAATTTTGCTGAGAACTACTATGTGCTAAAATGATGTAAACATTGTTAGCATACTAACCATATGATTTAGAGTTGTCTGCAACCAATTTTTTGAGTGTGCTACCTATGCTCCAGAAGTTACTTTCAGTAACGTTACCTTCTCTACACATTGGATCTTTAGTCTTTCTAGAATTAAACCAAGTCAATGGCTGTTCCACTGTAAATGGTACCAGGTAGTTTACTGAATTCAGCTTGCATTGGAGTATTCCATGCCACCTAGCACTCTACATGCAATATCTATACAGTTCCACATCAGTCTGAGTAGTTATGTACAGAAACTTATCACAAAATGCATTGAATAGAAAGTAATGCATTCAACTCAAAGGAGTGTACAGTTTAATTTTGCTGAGAACTACTATGTGCTAACATGATGTAAACATTGTTAGCACACTAACCATATGATTTAGAGTTGTCTGCAACCAATTTTTTGAGTGTGCTACCTATGCTCCAGAAGTTACTTTCAGTAACGTTACCTTCTCTACACATTGGAACTTTGGACTTTACAGAATTAAACCAAGTCAATGGCTGTTCCACTGTAAATGGTACAAGGTAGGTTCCTGAATTCAACTTGCATTGGAGTATTCCATGCCACCTAGCACTCTACATGCAATATCTATACAGTTCCACATCAGTCTGAGTAGTTATGTACAGAAACTTATCACAAAATGCATTGAATAGAAAGTAATGCATTCAACTCAAAGGAGGGTACAGTTCAATTTTGCTGATAAGTACTATGTGCTAACATGATGTAAACATTTTTAGCACACTAACCTTATGATTTAGAGTTGTCTGCAACCAATTTTATGAGTGTGCTACCTATGCTCCAGAAGTTACTTTCAGTAACGTTACCTTCTCTACACATTGGATCTTTAGTCTTTCTAGAATTAAACCAAGTCAATGGCTGTTCCACTGTAAATGGTACCAGGTAGTTTACTGAATTCAGCTTGCATTGGAGTATTCCATGCCACCTAGCACTCTACATGCAATATCTATACAGTTCCACATCAGTCTGAGTAGTTATGTTCAGAAACTTATCAAAAAATGCATTGAATAGAAAGTAATGCATTCAACTCAAAGGAGTGTACAGTTCAATTTTGCTGAGAACTACTATGTGCTAACATGATGTAAACATTGTTAGCACACTAACCATATGATTTAGAGTTGTCTGCAACCAATTTTTTGAGTGTGCTACCTATGCTCCAGAAGTTACTTTCAGTAACGTTACCTTCTCTACACATTGGAACTTTAGTCTTTCTAGAATTAAACCAAGTCAATGGCTGTTCCACTGTAAATGGTACCAGGTAGGTTACTGAATCAAGCTTGCATTGGAGTATTCCATGCCACGTAGCACTCTACATGCAATATCTATACAGTTCCACATCAGTCTGAGTAGTTATGTACAGAAACTTATCAAAAAATGCATTGAATAGAAAGTAATGCATTCAACTCAAAGGAGTGTACAGTTCAATTTTGCTGAGAACTACTATGTGCTAACATGATGTAAACATTGTTAGCACACTAACCATATGATTTAGAGTTGTCTGCAACCAATTTTTTGAGTGTGCCTCCTATGCTCCAGAAGTTACTTTCAGTAACGTTACCTTCTCTACACATTGGAACTTTAGTCTTTCTAGAATTAAACCAAGTCAATGGCTGTTCCACTGTAAATGGTATCAGGTAGGTTCCTGAATTCAACTTGCATTGGAGTATTCCATGCCACCTAGCACTCTACATGCAATATCTATACAGTTCCACATCAGTCTGAGTAGTTATGTACAGAAACTTATCACAAAATGCATTGAATAGAAAGTAATGCATTCAACTCAAAGGAGTGTACAGTTCAATTTTGCTGATAAGTACTATGTGCTAACATGATGTAAACATTGTTAGCACACTAACCATATGATTTAGAGTTGTCTGCAACCAATTTTTTGAGTGTGCTACCTATGCTACTGAAGTTACTTTCAGTAGCATTACCTTCTCTACATTGGAATTTTAGACTTTACAGAATTAAACCAAGTCAATGGCTGTTCCACTGTAAATGGTACCAGGTAGGTTACTGAATTCAGCTTGCATTGGAGTATTCCATGGCACCTAGCACTCCACATGCAATATCTATACAGTTCCACATCAGTCTGAGTAGTTATGTACAGAAACTTATCACAAAATGCATTGAATAGAAAGTAATGCATTCAACTCAAAGGAGTGTACAGTTCAATTTTGCTGAGAACTACTATGTGCTAAAATGATGTAAACATTGTTAGCATACTAACCATATGATTTAGAGTTGTCTGCAACCAATTTTTTGAGTCTGCTACCTATGCTCCAGAAGTTACTTTCAGTAACGTTACCTTCTCTACACATTGGATCTTTAGTCTTTCTAGAATTAAACCAAGTCAATGGCTGTTCCACTGTAAATGGTACCAGGTAGTTTACTGAATTCAGCTTGCATTGGAGTATTCCATGCCACCTAGCACTCTACATGCAATATCTATACAGTTCCACATCAGTCTGAGTAGTTATGTACAGAAACTTATCACAAAATGCATTGAATAGAAAGTAATGCATTCAACTCAAAGGAGTGTACAGTTTAATTTTGCTGAGAACTACTATGTGCTAACATGATGTAAACATTGTTAGCACACTAACCATATGATTTAGAGTTGTCTGCAACCAATTTTTTGAGTGTGCTACCTATGCTCCAGAAGTTACTTTCAGTAACGTTACCTTCTCTACACATTGGAACTTTGGACTTTACAGAATTAAACCAAGTCAATGGCTGTTCCACTGTAAATGGTACAAGGTAGGTTCCTGAATTCAACTTGCATTGGAGTATTCCATGCCACCTAGCACTCTACATGCAATATCTATACAGTTCCACATCAGTCTGAGTAGTTATGTACAGAAACTTATCACAAAATGCATTGAATAGAAAGTAATGCATTCAACTCAAAGGAGTGTACAGTTCAATTTTGCTGAGAACTACTATGTGCTAACATGATGTAAACATTGTTAGCACACTAACCATATGATTTAGAGTTGTCTGCAACCAATTTTTTGAGTGTGCTACCTATGGTCCAGAAGTTACTTTCAGTAACGTTACCTTCTCTACACATTGGAACTTTAGTCTTTCTAGAATTAAACCAAGTCAATGGCTGTTCCACTGTAAATGGTACCAGGTAGTTTACTGAATTCAGCTTGCATTGGAGTATTCCATGCCACCTAGCACTCTACATGCAATATCTATACAGTTCCACATCAGTCTGAGTAGTTATGTACAGAAACTTATCACAAAATGCATTGAATAGAAAGTAATGCATTCAACTCAAAGGAGTGTACAGTTCAATTTTGCTGATAAGTACTATGTGCTAACATGATGTAAACATTGTTAGCACTCTAACCATATGATTTAGAGTTGTCTGCAACCAATTTTTTGAGTGTGCTACCTATGCTACTGAAGTTACTTTCAGTAGCATTACCTTCTCTACATTGGAATTTTAGACTTTACAGAATTAAACCAAGTCAATGGCTGTTCCACTGTAAATGGTATCAGGTAGGTTCCTGAATTCAACTTGCATTGGAGTATTCCATGCCACCTAGCACTCTACATGCAATATCTATACAGTTCCACATCAGTCTGAGTAGTTATGTACAGAAACTTATCACAAAATGCATTGAATAGAAAGTAATGCATTCAACTCAAAGGAGTGTACAGTTCAATTTTGCTGATAAGTACTATGTGCTAACATGATGTAAACATTGTTAGCACACTAACCATATGATTTAGAGTTGTCTGCAACCAATTTTTTGAGTGTGCTACCTATGCTACTGAAGTTACTTTCAGTAGCATTACCTTCTCTACATTGGAATTTTAGACTTTACAGAATTAAACCAAGTCAATGGCTGTTCCACTGTAAATGGTACCAGGTAGGTTACTGAATTCAGCTTGCATTGGAGTATTCCATGGCACCTAGCACTCCACATGCAATATCTATACAGTTCCACATCAGTCTGAGTAGTTATGTACAGAAACTTATCACAAAATGCATTGAATAGAAAGTAATGCATTCAACTCAAAGGAGTGTACAGTTCAATTTTGCTGAGAACTACTATGTGCTAAAATGATGTAAACATTGTTAGCATACTAACCATATGATTTAGAGTTGTCTGCAACCAATTTTTTGAGTGTGCTACCTATGCTCCAGAAGTTACTTTCAGTAACGTTACCTTCTCTACACATTGGATCTTTAGTCTTTCTAGAATTAAACCAAGTCAATGGCTGTTCCACTGTAAATGGTACCAGGTAGTTTACTGAATTCAGCTTGCATTGGAGTATTCCATGCCACCTAGCACTCTACATGCAATATCTATACAGTTCCACATCAGTCTGAGTAGTTATGTACAGAAACTTATCACAAAATGCATTGAATAGAAAGTAATGCATTCAACTCAAAGGAGTGTACAGTTTAATTTTGCTGAGAACTACTATGTGCTAACATGATGTAAACATTGTTAGCACACTAACCATATGATTTAGAGTTGTCTGCAACCAATTTTTTGAGTGTGCTACCTATGCTCCAGAAGTTACTTTCAGTAACGTTACCTTCTCTACACATTGGAACTTTGGACTTTACAGAATTAAACCAAGTCAATGGCTGTTCCACTGTAAATGGTACAAGGTAGGTTCCTGAATTCAACTTGCATTGGAGTATTCCATGCCACCTAGCACTCTACATGCAATATCTATACAGTTCCACATCAGTCTGAGTAGTTATGTACAGAAACTTATCACAAAATGCATTGAATAGAAAGTAATGCATTCAACTCAAAGGAGTGTACAGTTCAATTTTGCTGAGAACTACTATGTGCTAACATGGTGTAAACATTGTTAGCACACTAACCATATGATTTAGAGTTGTCTGCAACCAATTTTTTGAGTGTGCTACCTATGGTCCAGAAGTTACTTTCAGTAACGTTACCTTCTCTACACATTGGAACTTTAGTCTTTCTAGAATTAAACCAAGTCAATGGCTGTTCCACTGTAAATGGTACCAGGTAGTTTACTGAATTCAGCTTGCATTGGAGTATTCCATGCCACCTAGCACTCTACATGCAATATCTATACAGTTCCACATCAGTCTGAGTAGTTATGTACAGAAACTTATCACAAAATGCATTGAATAGAAAGTAATGCATTCAACTCAAAGGAGTGTACAGTTCAATTTTGCTGATAAGTACTATGTGCTAACATGATGTAAACATTGTTAGCACTCTAACCATATGATTTAGAGTTGTCTGCAACCAATTTTTTGAGTGTGCTACCTATGCTACTGAAGTTACTTTCAGTAGCATTACCTTCTCTACATTGGAATTTTAGACTTTACAGAATTAAACCAAGTCAATGGCTGTTCCACTGTAAATGGTACCAGGTAGGTTACTGAATTCAGCTTCCATTGGAGTATTCCATGGCACCTAGCACTCCACATGCAATATCTATACAGTTCCACATCAGTCTGAGTAGTTATGTACAGAAACTTATCACAAAATGCATTGAATAGAAAGTAATGCATTCAACTCAAAGGAGTGTACAGTTCAATTTTGCTGAGAACTACTATGTGCTAAAATGATGTAAACATTGTTAGCATACTAACCATATGATTTAGAGTTGTCTGCAACCAATTTTTTGAGTGTGCTACCTATGCTCCAGAAGTTACTTTCAGTAACGTTACCTTCTCTAAACATTGGAACTTTGGACTTTACACAATTAAACCAAGTCAATGGCTGTTCCACTGTAAATGGTACAAGGTAGGTTCCTGAATTCAACTTGCATTGGAGTATTCCATGCCACCTAGCACTCCACATGCAATATCTATACAGTTCCACATCAGTCTGAGTAGTTATGTACAGAAACTTATCACAAAATGCATTGAATAGAAAGTAATGCATTCAACTCAAAGGAGTGTACAGTTCAATTTTGCTGAGAACTACTATGTGCTAACATGATGTAAACATTGTTAGCACACTAACCATATGATTTAGAGTTGTCTGCAACCAACTTTTTGAGTGTGCTACCTATGGTCCAGAAGTTACTTTCAGTAACGTTACCTTCTCTACACATTGGAACTTTAGTCTTTCTAGAATTAAACCAAGTCAATGGCTGTTCCACTGTAAATGGTACCAGGTAGTTTACTGAATTCAGCTTGCATTGGAGTATTCCATGCCACCTAGCACTCTACATGCAATATCTATACAGTTCCACATCAGTCTGAGTAGTTATGTACAGAAACTTATCACAAAATGCATTGAATAGAAAGTAATGCATTCAACTCAAAGGAGTGTACAGTTCAATTTTGCTGATAAGTACTATGTGCTAACATGATGTAAACATTGTTAGCACTCTAACCATATGATTTAGAGTTGTCTGCAACCAATTTTTTGAGTGTGCTACCTATGCTACTGAAGTTACTTTCAGTAGCATTACCTTCTCTACATTGGAATTTTAGACTTTACAGAATTAAACCAAGTCAATGGCTGTTCCACTGTAAATGGTACCAGGTAGGTTACTGAATTCAGCTTGCATTGGAGTATTCCATGGCACCTAGCACTCCACATGCAATATCTATACAGTTCCACATCAGTCTGAGTAGTTATGTACAGAAACTTATCACAAAATGCATTGAATAGAAAGTAATGCATTCAACTCAAAGGAGTGTACAGTTCAATTTTGCTGAGAAATACTATGTGCTAAAATGATGTAAACATTGTTAGCATACTAACCATATGATTTAGAGTTGTCTGCAACCAATTTTTTGAGTGTGCTACCTATGCTCCAGAAGTTACTTTCCGTAACGTTACCTTCTCTACACATTGGATCTTTAGTCTTTCTAGAATTAAACCAAGTCAATGGCTGTTCCACTGTAAATGGTACCAGGTAGTTTACTGAATTCAGCTTGCATTGGAGTATTCCATGCCACCTAGCACTCTACATGCAATATCTATACAGTTCCACATCAGTCTGAGTAGTTATGTTCAGAAACTTATCACAAAATGCATTGAATAGAAAGTAATGCATTCAACTCAAAGGAGTGTACAGTTCAATTTTGCTGAGAACTACTATGTGCTAACATGATGTAAACATTGTTAGCACACTAACCATATGATTTAGAGTTGTCTGCAAACAATTTTTTGAGTGTGCTACCTATGCTCCAGAAGTTACTTTCAGTAACGTTACCTTCTCTACACATTGGAACTTTAGTCTTTCTAGAATTAAACCAAGTCAATGGCTGTTCCACTGTAAATGGTATCAGGTAGGTTCCTGAATTCAACTTGCATTGGAGTATTCCATGCCACCTAGCACTCTACATGCAATATCTATACAGTTCCACATCAGTCTGAGTAGTTATGTACAGAAACTTATCACAAAATGCATTGAATAGAAAGTAATGCATTCAACTCAAAGGAGTGTACAGTTCAATTTTGCTGATAAGTACTATGTGCTAACATGATGTAAACATTGTTAGCACTCTAACCATATGATTTAGAGTTGTCTGCAACCAATTTTTTGAGTGTGCTACCTATGCTACTGAAGTTACTTTCAGTAGCATTACCTTCTCTACATTGGAATTTTAGACTTTACAGAATTAAACCAAGTCAATGGCTGTTCCACTGTAAATGGTACCAGGTAGGTTACTGAATTCAGCTTGCATTGGAGTATTCCATGGCACCTAGCACTCCACATGCAATATCTATACAGTTCCACATCAGTCTGAGTAGTTATGTACAGAAACTTATCACAAAATGCATTGAATAGAAAGTAATGCATTCAACTCAAAGGAGTGTACAGTTCAATTTTGCTGAGAACTACTATGTGCTAAAATGATGTAAACATTGTTAGCATACTAACCATATGATTTAGAGTTGTCTGCAACCAATTTTTTGAGTGTGCTACCTATGCTCCAGAAGTTACTTTCAGTAACGTTACCTTCTCTACACATTGGATCTTTAGTCTTTCTAGAATTAAACCAAGTCAATGGCTGTTCCACTGTAAATGGTACCAGGTAGTTTACTGAATTCAGCTTGCATTGGAGTATTCCATGCCACCTAGCACTCTACATGCAATATCTATACAGTTCCACATCAGTCTGAGTAGTTATGTTCAGAAACTTATCACAAAATGCATTGAATAGAAAGTAATGCATTCAACTCAAAGGAGTGTACAGTTCAATTTTGCTGAGAACTACTATGTGCTAACATGATGTAAACATTGTTAGCACACTAACCATATGATTTAGAGTTGTCTGCAACCAATTTTTTGAGTGTGCTACCTATGCTACTGAAGTTACTTTCAGTAGCATTACCTTCTCTACATTGGAATTTTAGACTTTACAGAATTAAACCAAGTCAATGGCTGTTCCACTGTAAATGGTACCAGGTAGGTTACTGAATTCAGCTTGCATTGGAGTATTCCATGGCACCTAGCACTCCACATGCAATATCTATACAGTTCCACATCAGTCTGAGTAGTTATGTACAGAAACTTATCACAAAATGCATTGAATAGAAAGTAATGCATTCAACTCAAAGGAGTGTACAGTTCAATTTTGCTGAGAACTACTATGTGCTAAAATGATGTAAACATTGTTAGCATACTAACCATATGATTTAGAGTTGTCTGCAACCAATTTTTTGAGTGTGCTACCTATGCTCCAGAAGTTACTTTCAGTAACGTTACCTTCTCTACACATTGGATCTTTAGTCTTTCTAGAATTAAACCAAGTCAATGGCTGTTCCACTGTAAATGGTACCAGGTAGTTTACTGAATTCAGCTTGCATTGGAGTATTCCATGCCACCTAGCACTCTACATGCAATATCTATACAGTTCCACATCAGTCTGAGTAGTTATGTACAGAAACTTATCACAAAATGCATTGAATAGAAAGTAATGCATTCAACTCAAAGGAGTGTACAGTTTAATTTTGCTGAGAACTACTATGTGCTAACATGATGTAAACATTGTTAGCACACTAACCATATGATTTAGAGTTGTCTGCAACCAATTTTTTGAGTGTGCTACCTATGCTCCAGAAGTTACTTTCAGTAACGTTACCTTCTCTACACATTGGAACTTTGGACTTTACAGAATTAAACCAAGTCAATGGCTGTTCCACTGTAAATGGTACAAGGTAGGTTCCTGAATTCAACTTGCATTGGAGTACTCCATGCCACCTAGCACTCTACATGCAATATCTATACAGTTCCACATCAGTCTGAGTAGTTATGTACAGAAACTTATCACAAAATGCATTGAATAGAAAGTAATGCATTCAACTCAAAGGAGGGTACAGTTCAATTTTGCTGATAAGTACTATGTGCTAACATGATGTAAACATTGTTAGCACACTAACCATATGATTTAGAGTTGTCTGCAACCAACTTTATGAGTGTGCTACCTATGCTCCAGAAGTTACTTTCAGTAACGTTACCTTCTCTACACATTGGAACTTTAGTCTTTCTAGAATTAAACCAAGTCAATGGCTGTTCCACTGTAAATGGTATCAGGTAGGTTCCTGAATTCAACTTGCATTGGAGTATTCCATGCCACCTAGCACTCTACATGCAATATCTATACAGTTCCACATCAGTCTGAGTAGTTATGTACAGAAACTTATCACAAAATGCATTGAATAGAAAGTAATGCATTCAACTCAAAGGAGTGTACAGTTCAATTTTGCTGATAAGTACTATGTGCTAACATGATGTAAACATTGTTAGCACACTAACCATATGATTTAGAGTTCTCTGCAACCAATTTTTTGAGTGTGCTACCTATGCTACTGAAGTTACTTTCAGTAGCATTACCTTCTCTACATTGGAATTTTAGACTTTACAGAATTAAACCAAGTCAATGGCTGTTCCACTGTAAATGGTACCAGGTAGGTTACTGAATTCAGCTGGCATTGGAGTATTCCATGGCACCTAGCACTCCACATGCAATATCTATACAGTTCCACATCAGTCTGAGTAGTTATGTACAGAAACTTATCACAAAATGCATTGAATAGAAAGTAATGCATTCAACTCAAAGGAGTGTACAGTTCAATTTTGCTGAGAACTACTATGTGCTAAAATGATGTAAACATTGTTAGCATACTAACCATATGATTTAGAGTTGTCTGCAACCAATTTTTTGAGTGTGCTACCTATGCTCCAGAAGTTACTTTCAGTAACGTTACCTTCTCTACACATTGGATCTTTAGTCTTTCTAGAATTAAACCAAGTCAATGGCTGTTCCACTGTAAATGGTACCAGGTAGTTTACTGAATTCAGCTTGCATTGGAGTATTCCATGCCACCTAGCACTCTACATGCAATATCTATACAGTTCCACATCAGTCTGAGTAGTTATGTACAGAAACTTATCACAAAATGCATTGAATAGAAAGTAATGCATTCAACTCAAAGGAGTGTACAGTTTAATTTTGCTGAGAACTACTATGTGCTAACATGATGTAAACATTGTTAGCACAGTAACCATATGATTTAGAGTTGTCTGCAACCAATTTTTTGAGTGTGCTACCTATGCTCCAGAAGTTACTTTCAGTAACGTTACCTTCTCTACACATTGGAACTTTGGACTTTACACAATTAAACCAAGTCAATGGCTGTTCCACTGTAAATGGTACAAGGTAGGTTCCTGAATTCAACTTGCATTGGAGTATTCCATGCCACCTAGCACTCCACATGCAATATCTATACAGTTCCACATCAGTCTGAGTAGTTATGTACAGAAACTTATCACAAAATGCATTGAATAGAAAGTAATGCATTCAACTCAAAGGAGTGTACAGTTCAATTTTGCTGAGAACTACTATGTGCTAACATGATGTAAACATTGTTAGCACACTAACCATATGATTTAGAGTTGTCTGCAACCAACTTTTTGAGTGTGCTACCTATGGTCCAGAAGTTACTTTCAGTAACGTTACCTTCTCTACACATTGGAACTTTAGTCTTTCTAGAATTAAACCAAGTCAATGGCTGTTCCACTGTAAATGGTACCAGGTAGTTTACTGAATTCAGCTTGCATTGGAGTATTCCATGCCACCTAGCACTCTACATGCAATATCTATACAGTTCCACATCAGTCTGAGTAGTTATGTACAGAAACTTATCACAAAATGCATTGAATAGAAAGTAATGCATTCAACTCAAAGGAGTGTACAGTTCAATTTTGCTGATAAGTACTATGTGCTAACATGATGTAAACATTGTTAGCACTCTAACCATATGATTTAGAGTTGTCTGCAACCAATTTTTTGAGTGTGCTACCTATGCTACTGAAGTTACTTTCAGTAGCATTACCTTCTCTACATTGGAATTTTAGACTTTACAGAATTAAACCAAGTCAATGGCTGTTCCACTGTAAATGGTACCAGGTAGGTTACTGAATTCAGCTTGCATTGGAGTATTCCATGGCACCTAGCACTCCACATGCAATATCTATACAGTTCCACATCAGTCTGAGTAGTTATGTACAGAAACTTATCACAAAATGCATTGAATAGAAAGTAATGCATTCAACTCAAAGGAGTGTACAGTTCAATTTTGCTGAGAACTACTATGTGCTAAAATGATGTAAACATTGTTAGCATACTAACCATATGATTTAGAGTTGTCTGCAACCAATTTTTTGAGTGTGCTACCTATGCTCCAGAAGTTACTTTCAGTAACGTTACCTTCTCTACACATTGGATCTTTAGTCTTTCTAGAATTAAACCAAGTCAATGGCTGTTCCACTGTAAATGGTACCAGGTAGTTTACTGAATTCAGCTTGCATTGGAGTATTCCATGCCACCTAGCACTCTACATGCAATATCTATACAGTTCCACATCAGTCTGAGTAGTTATGTTCAGAAACTTATCACAAAATGCATTGAATAGAAAGTAATGCATTCAACTCAAAGGAGTGTACAGTTCAATTTTGCTGAGAACTACTATGTGCTAACATGATGTAAACATTGTTAGCACACTAACCATATGATTTAGAGTTGTCTGCAAACAATTTTTTGAGTGTGCTACCTATGCTCCAGAAGTTACTTTCAGTAACGTTACCTTCTCTACACATTGGAACTTTAGTCTTTCTAGAATTAAACCAAGTCAATGGCTGTTCCACTGTAAATGGTATCAGGTAGGTTCCTGAATTCAACTTGCATTGGAGTATTCCATGCCACCTAGCACTCTACATGCAATATCTATACAGTTCCACATCAGTCTGAGTAGTTATGTACAGAAACTTATCACAAAATGCATTGAATAGAAAGTAATGCATTCAACTCAAAGGAGTGTACAGTTCAATTTTGCTGATAAGTACTATGTGCTAACATGATGTAAACATTGTTAGCACTCTAACCATATGATTTAGAGTTGTCTGCAACCAATTTTTTGAGTGTGCTACCTATGCTACTGAAGTTACTTTCAGTAGCATTACCTTCTCTACATTGGAATTTTAGACTTTACAGAATTAAACCAAGTCAATGGCTGTTCCACTGTAAATGGTACCAGGTAGGTTACTGAATTCAGCTTGCATTG
>NW_026779719.1:0-77000 GCF_030144855.1 Hypanus sabinus
CCACGTCCCTGATGGCAGAGGGGAAGAAACTGTTCCTGAATCATTGAGTGTGTGTCTTCAGGCTCCTGTACCACATCCCTGATGGCAGAGGGGAAGAAACCGTTCCTGAATCATTGAGTGTGTGTCTTCAGGCTCCTGTACCACATCCCTGATGGCAGAGGGGAAGAAACTGTTCCTGAATCACTGAGTGTGTGTCTTCAGGCTCCTGTACCGCCGCCCTGATGGCAGAGGGGAAGAAGCTGTTCCTGAATCACTGAGTGTGTGACTTCAGGCTCCTGTACCTCCTCCCTGATGGCAGAGGGGAAGAAGCTGTTCCTGAATCGTTGAGTGTGTGTCTTCAGGCTCCTGTACCTCCTCCCTGACGGTATAGGGGAAGAAGCTGTTCCTGAATCGTTGAGTGTCTTCAGGCTCCTGTACCACATCCCTGATGGCAGAGGGGAAGAAACTGTTCCTGAATCATTGAGTGTGAGTCTTCAGGCTCCCATAACTCCTCCCTGATGGCAGAGGGGAAGAAGCCGTTCCTGAATCATTGAGTGTGAGTCTTCAGGCTCCCGTACCTCCTCCCTGATGGCAGAGGGGAAGAAGCCGTTCCGGAATCGTTGAGTGTGTGTCTTCAGGCTCTCGTACCTCCTCCCTGATGGCAGAGGGGAAGAAGCCGTTCCGGAATCGTTGAGTGCGTGTCTTCAGGCTCCGTACCACCTCCCTGACGGTATAGGGGAAGAAGCTGTTCCTGAATCGTTGAGTGTCTTCAGGCTCCTGTACCTCCTCCCTGATGGCAGAGGGGAAGAAACTGTTCCTGAATCATTGAGTGTGTGTCTTCAAGCTCCTGTACCACATCCCTGATGGCAGAGGGGAAGAAACTGTTCCTGAATCATTGAGTGTGTTTCTTCAGGCTCCTGTACCACATCCCTGATGGCAGAGGGGAAGAAACTGTTCCTGAATCATTGAGTGTGTGTCTTCAAGCTCCTGTACCACATCCCTGATGGCAGAGGGGAAGAAACTGTTCCTGAATCTTTGACTGTGTGTCTTCAGGCTCCTGTACCTCCTCCCTGATGGCAGAGTGGAAGAAGCCGTTCCGGAATCGTTGAGTGTGTGTCTTCAGGCTCTCGTACCTCCTCCCTGCTGGCAGAGG
This sequence comes from Hypanus sabinus, assembly GCF_030144855.1. Classification (NCBI taxonomy): domain Eukaryota; kingdom Metazoa; phylum Chordata; class Chondrichthyes; order Myliobatiformes; family Dasyatidae; genus Hypanus; species Hypanus sabinus. The sequence goes on from NW_026779719.1 coordinate 1,133, forward strand.
GGAAGAAGCCGTTCCGGAATCGTTGAGTGTGTGTCTTCAGGCTCCGGTACCTCCTCCTGATGGCAGAGGGGAAGAAGCTGTTCCTGAATCACTGAGTGTGTATGTCTTCAGGCTCCTGTACTGCCACCCTGATGGCAGAGCGGAAGAAGGTGTTCCTGAATCACTGCGTGTGTGTCTTCATGCTCCTGTACCTCCTCCCTGATGGCAGAGGGAAGAAGTTGTTCCTGAATCGTTGAGTGTGTGTCTTCAGGATCCCGAACCTCCTCGCTGATGGCAGAGGGGAAGAAGCCGTTTCGGAATCGTTGAGTGTGTGTCTTCAGGCTCCCATAACTCCTCCTGATGGCAGAGGGGAAGAAGCCGTTCCTGAATCATTGAGTGTGAGTCTTCAGTCTCCCGTACCTCCTCCCTGATGGCAGAGGGAAGAAGCCGTTCCGGAATCGTTGAGTGTGTGTCTTCAGGCTCTCGTACCTCCTCCCTGATGGCAGAGGGGAGGAAGCCATTCCGGAATCGTTGAGTGTGTGTCTTCAGGCTCCTGTACCTCCTCCCTGATGGCAGAGGGGAAGAAGCCGTTCCGGAATCGTTGAGTGCGTGTCTTCAGGCTCCCGTACCACCTCCCTGACGGTATAGGGGACGAAGCCGTTCCGGAATCGTTGAGTGTGTGTCTTCAGGCTCCTGTACCACATCCCTGATGGCAGAGGGGAAGAAACTGTTCCTGAATCATTGAGTGTGTGACTTCAGGCTCCTGTACCACATCCCTGATGGCAGAGGGGAAGAAACTGTCCCTGAATCACTGAGTGTGTGTCTTCAGGCTCCCATAACTCCTCCCTGATGGCAGAGGGAAGAAGCCGTTCCGGAATCGTTGAGTGCGTGTCTTCAGGCTCCTGTACCTCCTCCCTGATGGCAGAGGGGAAGAAGCCGTTCCGGAATCGTTGAGTGCGTGTCTTCAGGCTCCCGTACCACCTCCCTGACGGTATAGGGGAAGAAGCTGTTCCTGAATCGTTGAGTGTCTTCAGGCTCCTGTACCACATCCCTGATGGCAGAGGGGAAGAAACTGTTCCTGAATCATTGAGTGTGTGTCTTCAGGCTCCTGTACCACATCCCTGATGGCAGAGGGGAAGAAACCGTTCCTGAATCATTGAGTGTGTGTCTTCAGGCTCCTGTACCACATCCCTGATGGCAGAGGGGAAGAAACTGTTCCTGAATCACTGAGTGTGTGTCTTCAGGCTCCTGTACCGCCTCCCTGATGGCAGAGGGGAAGAAGCTGTTCCTGAATGACTGAGTGTGTGTCTTCAGGCTCCTGTACCTCCTCCCTGATGGCAGAGGGGAAGAAGCTGTTCCTGAATCGTTGAGTGTGTGTCTTCAGGCTCCCGAACCTCCTCGCTGATGGCAGAGGGGAAGAAGCCGTTCCGGAATCGTTGAGTGTGTGTCTTCAGGCTCCCATAACTCCTCCCTGATGGCAGAGGGGAAGAAGCCGTTCCGGAATTTTTGAGTGCGTGTGTTCAGGCTCCTGTAACTCCACCCTGATGGCAGAGGGGAAGAAGCTGTTCCTGCATCACTGAGTGTGTGCCTTCGGGCTCCTGTACCCCCTCCCTGACGGTAGAGGGGAAGAAGATGTTCCTGAATCGTTGAGTGTGTGGCTTCGGGCTCCTGTACCTCCTCCCTGACGGCAGAGGAGAAGAAGCTGTTCCTGAATGGCTGAGTGTGTGTCTTCAGGCTCCTGTACCTCCTTACTTATGGCAGAGGAGAAGAAGCTGTTCCTGAATTGCTGAGTCTGTGTCTTCAGGCTCCTATACCTCCTCCCTGATGGCAGAGGGGAAGAAGCTGTTCCTGAATCACTGAGTGTGTGTCTTCAGGCTCCTGTACCTACTCCCTGATGGCAGAGGGGAAGATGCTGTTCCTGAATCGTTGAGTGTGTGTCTTCAGGCTCCCGAACCTCCTTGCTGATGGCAGAGGGGAAGAAGCCGTTCCGGAATCGTTGAGTGTGTGTCTTCAGGCTCCCATAACTCCTCCCTGATGGAGAGGGGAAGAAGCCGTTCCTGAATCGTTGAGTGTGTGTCTTCAGGCTCCTGTAACTCCTCCCTGATGGCAGAGGGGAAGAAACTGTTCCTGAATCACTGAGTGTGTGTCTTCAGGCTCCTGTACCGCCTCCCTGATGGCAGAGGTGAAGAAGCTGTTCCTGAATCACTGAGTGTGTGTGTCTTCAGGCTCCTGTACTGCCACCCTGATGGCAGAGCGGAAGAAGTTGTTCCTGAATCACTGCGTGTGTGCCTTCATGCTCCTGTACCTCCTCCCTGATGGCAGAGGGGAAGAAGTTGTTCCTGAATTGTTGAGTGTGTGTCTTCAGGATCCCGAAACTCCTCGCTGATGGCAGAGGGGAAGAAGCCGTTTCGGAATCGTTGAGTGTGTGTCTTCAGGCTCCCATAACTCCTCCCTGATGGCAGAGGGGAACAAGCCGTTCCGGAATCGTTGAGTGTGTGTCTTCAGGCTCTCGTACCTCCTCCCTGATGGCAGAGGGGAGGAAGCCGTTCCGGAATCGTTGAGTGTGTGTCTTCAGGCTCCTGTACCTCCTCCCTGACGGTATAGGGGAAGAAGCCGTTCCGGAATTGCTGAGTGTGTGTCTTCAGGCTCCTGTACCACATCCCTGATGGCAGAGGGGAAGAAACTGTTCCTGAATCATTGAGTGTGTGTCTTCAGGCTCCTGTACCACATCCCTGATGGCAGAGGGGAAGAAACTGTTTCTGAATCATTGAGTGTGTGACTTCAGGCTCCTGTACCACATCCCTGATGGCAGAGGGAAGAAACTGTTCCTGAATCACTGAGTGTGTGTCTTCAGGCTCCCATAACTCCTCCCTGATGGCAGAGGGGAAGAAGCCGTTCCTGAATCATAGAGTGTGAGTCTTCAGGCTCCCGTACCTCCTCCCTGATGGCAGAGGGGAAGAAGCCGTTCTAGAATCGTTGAGTGTGTGTCTTCAGGCTCTCGTACCTCCTCCCTGATGGCAGAGGGGAGGAAGTCGTTCCGGAATTGTTGAGTGTGTGTCTTCAGGCTCCGGTACCTCCTCCCTGATGGCAGAGGGGAAGAAGCCGTTCCGGAATCGTTGAGTGCGTGTCTTCAGGCTCCCGTACCACCTCCCTGACGGTATAGGGGAAGAAACTGTTCCTGAATCGTTGAGTGTCTTCAGGCTCCTGTACCACATCCCTGATGGCAGAGGGGAAGAAACTGTTCCTGAATCATTGAGTGTGTGTCTTCAGGCTCCTGTACCACATCCCTGATGGCAGAGGGGAAGAAGCTGTTCCTGAATCATTGAGTGTGTTTCTTCAGGCTCCTGTACCTCCTCCCTGATGGCAGAGGGGAAGAAGCCGTTCCGGAATCGTTGAGTGTGTGTCTTCAGGCTCTCGTACCTCCTCCCTGCTGGCAGAGGGGAAGAAGCCGTTCCGGAATCGTTGAGTGTGTGTCTTCAGGCTCCTGTACCTCCTCCCTGATGGCAGAGGGGAAGAAACTGTTCCTGAATCACTGAGTGTGTGTCTTCAGGGTCCTGTACCGCCTCCCTGATGGCAGAGGGGAAGAAGCTGTTCCTGAATCACTGAGTGTGTGTGTCTTCAGGCTCCTGTACTGCCACCCTGATGGCAGAGCGGAAGAAGTTGTTCCTGAATCACTGCGTGTGTATCTTCATGCTCCTGTACCTCCTCCCTGATGGCAGAGGGGAAGAAGCCGTTTCGGAATCGTTGAGTGTGTGTCTTCAGGCTCTCGTACCTCCTCCCTGATGGCAGAGGGGAGGAAGCCGTTCCGGAATCGTTGAGTGTGTGTCTTCAGGCTCCCGTACCACCTCCCTGACGGTATAGGGGAAGAAGCCGTTCCGGAATCGCTGAGTGTGTGTCTTCAGGCTCCTGTACCACATCCCTGATGGCAGAGGGGAAGAAACTGTTCCTGAATCATTGAGTGTGTGTCTTCAGGCTCCTGTACCACATCCCTGATGGCAGAGGGGAAGAAACTGATCCTGAATCATTGAGTGTGTGTCTTCAGGCTGCTGTACCACATCCCTGATGGCAGAGGGGAAGAAACTGTTCCTGAATCACTGAGTGTGTGTCTTCAGGCTCCCATAACTCCTCCCTGATGGCAGAGGGGAAGAAGCCGTTCCTGAATCATAGAGTGTGTGTCTTCAGGCTCCTGTACCTCCTCCCTGATGGGAGAGGGGAAGAAGCCGTTCCGGAATCGTTGAGTGCGTGTCTTCAGGCTCCCGTACCACCTCCCTGACGGTATAGGGGAAGAAGCTGTTCCTGAATCGTTGAGTGTCTTCAGGCTCCTGTACCACATCCCTGATGGCAGAGGGGAAGAAACTGTTCCTGAATCATTGAGTGTGTGTCTTCAGGCTCCTGTACCACATCCCTGATGGCAGAGGGGAAGAAACCGTTCCTGAATCATTGAGTGTGTGTCTTCAGGCTCTCGTACCTCCTCCCTGCTGGCAGAGGGGAAGAATCCGTTCCGGAATCGTTGAGTGTGTGTCTTCAGGCTCCTGTAACTCCTCCCTGATGGCAGAGGGGAAGAAACTGTTCCTGAATCACTGAGTGTGTGTCTTCAGGCTCCTGTACCGCCTCCCTGATGGCAGAGGTGAAGAAGCTGTTCCTGAATCACTGAGTGTGTGTGTCTTCAGGCTCCTGTACTGCCACCCTGATGGCAGAGCGGAAGAAGTTGTTCCTGAATCACTGCGTGTGTGCCTTCATGCTCCTGTACCTCCTCCCTGATGGCAGAGGGGAAGAAGTTGTTCCTGAATTGTTGAGTGTGTGTCTTCAGGATCCCATAACTCCTCCCTGATGGCAGAGGGGAGGAAGCCGTTCCGGAATCGTTGAGTGTGTGTCTTCAGGCTCTCGTACCTCCTCCCTGATGGCAGAGGGGAAGAAGCCGTTCCGGAATCGTTGAGTGTGTGTCTTCAGGCTCCTGTACCTCCTCCCTGACGGTATAGGGGAAGAAGCCGTTCCGGAATTGCTGAGTGTGTGTCTTCAGGCTCCTGTACCACATCCCTGATGGCAGAGGGGAAGAAACTGTTCCTGAATCATTGAGTGTGTGTCTTCAGGCTCCTGTACCACATCCCTGATGGCAGAGGGGAAGAAACTGTTTCTGAATCATTGAGTGTGTGACTTCAGGCTCCTGTACCACATCCCTGATGGCAGAGGGGAAGAAACTGTTCCTGAATCACTGAGTGTGTGTCTTCAGGCTCCCATAACTCCTCCCTGATGGCAGAGGGGAAGAAGCCGTTCCTGAATCATAGAGTGTGAGTCTTCAGGCTCCCGTACCTCCTCCCTGATGGCAGAGGGGAAGAAGCCGTTCTAGAATCGTTGAGTGTGTGTCTTCAGGCTCTCGTACCTCCTCCCTGATGGCAGAGGGGAGGAAGTCGTTCCCCAATCGTTGAGTGTGTGTCTTCAGGCTCCGGTACCTCCTCCCTGATGGCAGAGGGGAAGAAGCCGTTCCGGAATCGTTGAGTGCGTGTCTTCAGGCTCCCGTACCACCTCCCTGACGGTATAGGGGAAGAAACTGTTCCTGAATCGTTGAGTGTCTTCAGGCTCCTGTACCACATCCCTGATGGCAGAGGGGAAGAAACTGTTCCTGAATCATTGAGTGTGTGTCTTCAGGCTCCTGTACCACATCCCTGATGGCAGAGGGGAAGAAACTGTTCCTGAATCATTGAGTGTGTTTCTTCAGGCTCTCGTACCTCCTCCCTGATGGCAGAGGGGAAGAAGCCGTTCCGGAATCGTTGAGTGTGTGTCTTCAGGCTCCTGTACCTCCTCCCTGATGGCAGAGGGGAAGAAACTGTTCCTGAATCACTGAGTGTGTGTCTTCAGGGTCCTGTACCGCCTCCCTGATGGCAGAGGGGAAGAAGCTGTTCCTGAATCACTGCGTGTGTATCTTCATGCTCCTGTACCTCCTCCCTGATGGCAGAGGGGAAGAAACTGTTCCTGAATCACTGAGTGTGTGTCTTCAGGGTCCTGTACTGCCACCCTGATGGCAGAGCGGAAGAAGTTGTTCCTGAATCACTGCGTGTGTATCTTCATGCTCCTGTACCTCCTCCCTGATGGCAGAGGGGAAGAAGCCGTTTCGGAATCGTTGAGTGTGTGTCTTCAGGCTCCCATAACTCCTCCCTGATGGCAGAGGGGAAGAAGCCGTTCCTGAATCATTGAGTGTGAGTCTTCAGGCTCCCGTACCTCCTCCCTGATGGCAGAGGGGAAGAAGCCGTTCCGGAATCGTTGAGTGTGTGTCTTCAGGCTCTCGTACCTCCTCCCTGATGGCAGAGGGGAGGAAGCCGTTCCGGAATCGTTGAGTGTGTGTCTTCAGGCTCCCGTACCACCTCCCTGACGGTATAGGGGAAGAAGCCGTTCCGGAATCGCTGAGTGTGTGTCTTCAGGCTCCTGTACCACATCCCTGATGGCAGAGTGGAAGAAACTGTTCCTGAATCATTGAGTGTGTGTCTTCAGGCTCCTGTACCACATCCCTGATGGCAGAGGGGAAGAAACCGTTCCTGAATCATTGAGTGTGTGTCTTCAGGCTCCTGTACCACATCCCTGATGGCAGAGGGGAAGAAACTGTTCCTGAATCACTGAGTGTGTGTCTTCAGGCTCCTGTACCGCCTCCCTGATGGCAGAGGGGAAGAAGCTGTTCCTGAATCACTGAGTGTGTGTCTTCAGGCTCCTGTACCCCCTCGCTGACGGTAGAGAGGAAGAAGATGTTCCTGAATCGTTGAGTGTGTGGCTTCGGGCTCCTGTACCTCCTCCCTGACGGCAGAGGAGAAGAAGCTGTTCCTGAATGGCTGAGTGTGTGTCTTCAGGCTCCTGTACCTCCTTACTTATGGCAGAGGGGAAGAAGCTGTTCCTGAATTGCTGAGTCTGTGTCTTCAGGCTCCTGTACCTCCTCCCTGATGGCAGAGGGGAAGATGCTGTTCCTGAATCGTTGAGTGTGTGTCTTCAGGCTCCCGAACCTCCTCGCTGATGGCAGAGGGGAAGAAGCCGTTCCGGAATCGTTGAGTGTGTGTCTTCAGGCTCCCATAACTCCTCCCTGATGGCAGAGGGGAAGAAGCCGTTCCGGAATCGTTGAGTGTGTGTCTTCAGGCTCTCGTACCTCCTCCCTGCTGGCAGAGGGGAAGAAGCCGTTCCGGAATCGTTGAGTGTGTGTCTTCAGTCTCCTGTACCTCCTCCCTGATGGCAGAGGGGAAGAAACTGTTCCTGAATCACTGAGTGTGTGTCTTCAGGGTCCTGTACCGCCTCCCTGATGGCAGAGGGGAAGAAGCTGTTCCTGAATCACTGAGTGTGTGTGTCTTCAGGCTCCTGTACTGCCACCCTGATGGCAGAGCGGAAGAAGTTGTTCCTGAATCACTGCGTGTGTGTCTTCATGCTCCTGTACCTCCTCCCTGATGGCAGAGGGGAAGAAGTTGTTCCTGAATCGTTGAGTGTGTCTTGAGGATCCCGAACCTCCTCGCTGAAGGCAGAGGGGAAGAAGCCGTTTCGGAATCGTTGAGTGTGTGTCTTCAGGCTCCCATAACTCCTCCCTGATGGCAGAGGGGAAGAAGCCGTTCCTGAATCATTGAGTGTGAGTCTTCAGGCTCCCGTACCTCCTCCCTGATGGCAGAGGGGAAGAAGCCGTTCCGGAATCGTTGAGTGTGTGTCTTCAGGCTCTCGTACCTCCTCCCTGATGGCAGAGGGGAGGAAGCCGTTCCGGAATCGTTGAGTGTGTGTCTTCAGGCTCCTGTACCTCCTCCCTGATGGCAGAGGGGAAGAAGCCGTTCCGGAATCGTTGGGTGCGTGTCTTCAGGCTCCCGTACCACCTCCCTGACGGTATAGGGGAAGAAGGCGTTCCGGAATCGCTGAGTGTGTGTCTTCAGGCTCCTGTACCACATCCCTGATGGCAGAGGGGAAGAAACTGTTCCTGAATCATTGAGTGTGTGTCTTCAGGCTCCTGTACCACATCCCTGATGGCAGAGGGGAAGAAACTGATCCTGAATCATTGAGTGTGTGTCTTCAGGCTGCTGTACCACATCCCTGATGGCAGAGAGGAAGAAACTGTTCCTGAATCACTGAGTGTGTGTCTTCAGGCTCCCATAACTCCTCCCTGATGGCAGAGGGGAAGAAGCCGTTCCTGAATCATAGAGTGTGTGTCTTCAGGCTCCCGTACCTCCTCCCTGATGGCAGAGGGGAAGAAGCCGTTCCGGAATCGTTGAATGTGTGTCTTCAGGCTCCTGTACCTCCTCCCTGATGGCAGAGGGGAAGAAACCGTTCCGGAATCATTGAGTGCGTGTCTTCAGGCTCCCGTACCACCTCCCTGATGGCAGAGGGGAAGAAGCTGTTCCTGAATCACTGAGTGTGTGTCTTCAGGCTCCTGTACCTCCTCCCTGATGGCAGAGGGGAAGATGCTGTTCCTGAATCGTTGAGTGTGTGTCTTCAGGCTCCCGAACCTCCTCGCTGATGGCAGAGGGGAAGAAGCCGTTCCGGAATCGTTGAGTGTGTGTCTTCAGGCTCCCATAACTCCTCCCTGATGGCAGAGGGGAAGAAGCCGTTCCGGAATCGTTGAGTGTGTGTCTTCAGGCTCTCGTACCTCCTCCCTGCTGGCAGAGGGGAAGAAGCCGTTCCGGAATCGTTGAGTGTGTGTCTTCAGTCTCCTGTACCTCCTCCCTGATGGCAGAGGGGAAGAAACTGTTCCTGAATCACTGAGTGTGTGTCTTCAGGGTCCTGTACCGCCTCCCTGATGGCAGAGGGGAAGAAGCTGTTCCTGAATCACTGAGTGTGTGTGTCTTCAGGCTCCTGTACTGCCACCCTGATGGCAGAGCGGAAGAAGTTGTTCCTGAATCACTGCGTGTGTGTCTTCATGCTCCTGTACCTCCTCCCTGATGGCAGAGGGGAAGAAGTTGTTCCTGAATCGTTGAGTGTGTCTTGAGGATCCCGAACCTCCTCGCTGAAGGCAGAGGGGAAGAAGCCGTTTCGGAATCGTTGAGTGTGTGTCTTCAGGCTCCCATAACTCCTCCCTGATGGCAGAGGGGAAGAAGCCGTTCCTGAATCATTGAGTGTGAGTCTTCAGGCTCCCGTACCTCCTCCCTGATGGCAGAGGGGAAGAAGCCGTTCCGGAATCGTTGAGTGTGTGTCTTCAGGCTCTCGTACCTCCTCCCTGATGGCAGAGGGGAGGAAGCCGTTCCGGAATCGTTGAGTGTGTGTCTTCAGGCTCCTGTACCTCCTCCCTGATGGCAGAGGGGAAGAAGCCGTTCCGGAATCGTTGAGTGCGTGTCTTCAGGCTCCCGTACCACCTCCCTGACGGTATAGGGGAAGAAGCCGTTCCGGAATCGCTGAGTGTGTGTCTTCAGGCTCCTGTACCACATCCCTGATGGCAGAGGGGAAGAAACTGTTCCTGAATCATTGAGTGTGTGTCTTTAGGCTCCTGTACCACATCCCTGATGGCAGAGGGGAAGAAACTGATCCTGAATCATTGAGTGTGTGTCTTCAGGCTGCTGTACCACATCCCTGATGGCAGAGAGGAAGAAACTGTTCCTGAATCACTGAGTGTGTGTCTTCAGGCTCCCATAACTCCTCCCTGATGGCAGAGGGGAAGAAGCCGTTCCTGAATCATAGAGTGTGTGTCTTCAGGCTCCCGTACCTCCTCCCTGATGGCAGAGGGGAAGAAGCCGTTCCGGAATCGTTGAATGTGTGTCTTCAGGCTCCTGTACCTCCTCCCTGATGGCAGAGGGGAAGAAACCGTTCCGGAATCATTGAGTGCGTGTCTTCAGGCTCCCGTACCACCTCCCTGATGGCAGAGGGGAAGATGCTGTTCCTGAATCGTTGAGTGTGTGTCTTCAGGCTCCCGAACCTCCTCGCTGATGGCAGAGGGGAAGAAGCCGTTCCGGAATCGTTGAGTGTGTGTCTTCAGGCTCCCATAACTCCTCCCTGATGGCAGAGGGGAAGAAGCCGTTCCGGAATCGTTGAGTGTGTGTCTTCAGGCTCTCGTACCTCCTCCCTGCTGGCAGAGGGGAAGAAGCCGTTCCGGAATCGTTGAGTGTGTGTCTTCAGTCTCCTGTACTTCCTCCCTGATGGCAGAGGGGAAGAAACTGTTCCTGAATCACTGAGTGTGTGTCTTCAGGGTCCTGTACCGCCTCCCTGATGGCAGAGGGGAAGAAGCTGTTCCTGAATCACTGAGTGTGTGTGTCTTCAGGCTCCTGTACTGCCACCCTGATGGCAGAGCGGAAGAAGTTGTTCCTGAATCACTGCGTGTGTGTCTTCATGCTCCTGTACCTCCTCCCTGATGGCAGAGGGGAAGAAGTTGTTCCTGAATCATTGAGTGTGTCTTGAGGATCCCGAACCTCCTCGCTGAAGGCAGAGGGGAAGAAGCCGTTTCGGAATCGTTGAGTGTGTGTCTTCAGGCTCCCATAACTCCTCCCTGATGGCAGAGGGGAAGAAGCCGTTCCTGAATCATTGAGTGTGAGTCTTCAGGCTCCCGTACCTCCTCCCTGATGGCAGAGGGGAAGAAGCCGTTCCGGAATCGTTGAGTGTGTGTCTTCAGGCTCTCGTACCTCCTCCCTGATGGCAGAGGGGAGGAAGCCGTTCCGGAATCGTTGAGTGTGTGTCTTCAGGCTCCTGTACCACCTCCCTGATGGCAGAGGGGAAGATGCTGTTCCTGAATCGTTGAGTGTGTGTCTTCAGGCTCCCGAACCTCCTCGCTGATGGCAGAGGGGAAGAAGCCGTTCCGGAATCGTTGAGTGTGTGTCTTCAGGCTCCCATAACTCCTCCCTGATGGCAGAGGGGAAGAAGCCGTTCCGGAATCGTTGAGTGTGTGTCTTCAGGCTCTCGTACCTCCTCCCTGCTGGCAGAGGGGAAGAAGCCGTTCCGGAATCGTTGAGTGTGTGTCTTCAGTCTCCTGTACTTCCTCCCTGATGGCAGAGGGGAAGAAACTGTTCCTGAATCACTGAGTGTGTGTCTTCAGGGTCCTGTACCGCCTCCCTGATGGCAGAGGGGAAGAAGCTGTTCCTGAATCACTGAGTGTGTGTGTCTTCAGGCTCCTGTACTGCCACCCTGATGGCAGAGCGGAAGAAGTTGTTCCTGAATCACTGCGTGTGTGTCTTCATGCTCCTGTACCTCCTCCCTGATGGCAGAGGGGAAGAAGTTGTTCCTGAATCGTTGAGTGTGTCTTGAGGATCCCGAACCTCCTCGCTGAAGGCAGAGGGGAAGAAGCCGTTTCGGAATCGTTGAGTGTGTGTCTTCAGGCTCCCATAACTCCTCCCTGATGGCAGAGGGGAAGAAGCCGTTCCTGAATCATTGAGTGTGAGTCTTCAGGCTCCCGTACCTCCTCCCTGATGGCAGAGGGGAAGAAGCCGTTCCGGAATCGTTGAGTGTGTGTCTTCAGGCTCTCGTACCTCCTCCCTGATGGCAGAGGGGAGGAAGCCGTTCCGGAATCGTTGAGTGTGTGTCTTCAGGCTCCTGTACCTCCTCCCTGATGGCAGAGGGGAAGAAGCCGTTCCGGAATCGTTGAGTGCGTGTCTTCAGGCTCCCGTACCACCTCCCTGACGGTATAGGGGAAGAAGCCGTTCCGGAATCGCTGAGTGTGTGTCTTCAGGCTCCTGTACCACATCCCTGATGGCAGAGGGGAAGAAACTGTTCCTGAATCATTGAGTGTGTGTCTTCAGGCTCCTGTACCACATCCCTGATGGCAGAGGGGAAGAAACTGATCCTGAATCATTGAGTGTGTGTCTTCAGGCTGCTGTACCACATCCCTGATGGCAGAGAGGAAGAAACTGTTCCTGAATCACTGAGTGTGTGTCTTCAGGCTCCCATAACTCCTCCCTGATGGCAGAGGGGAAGAAGCCGTTCCTGAATCATAGAGTGTGTGTCTTCAGGCTCCCGTACCTCCTCCCTGATGGCAGAGGGGAAGAAGCCGTTCCGGAATCGTTGAATGTGTGTCTTCAGGCTCCTGTACCTCCTCCCTGATGGCAGAGGGGAAGAAACCGTTCCGGAATCATTGAGTGCGTGTCTTCAGGCTCCCGTACCACCTCCCTGACGGTATAGGGGAAGAAGCTGTTCCTGAATCGTTGAGTGTCTTCAGGCTCCTGTACCACATCCCTGATGGCAGAGGGGAAGAAACTGTTCCTGAATCATTGAGTGTGTGTCTTCAGGATCCTGTACCACATCCCTGATGGCAGAGGGGAAGAAACCGTTCCTGAATCATTGAGTGTGTGTCTTCAGGCTCCTGTACCACATTCCTGATGGCAGAGGGGAAGAAACTGTTCCTGAATCACTGAGTGTGTGTCTTCAGGCTCCTGTACCGCCTCCCTGATGGCAGAGGGGAAGAAGCTGTTCCTGAATCACTGATTGTGTGTCTTCAGGCTCCTGTACCCCCTCCCTGACGGTAGAGGGGAAGAAGATGTTCCTGAATCGTTGAGTGTGTGGCTTCGGGCTCCTGTACCTCCTCCCTGACGGCAGAGGAGAAGAAGCTGTTCCTGAATGGCTGAGTGTGTGTCTTCAGGCTCCTGTACCTCCTTACTTATGGCAGAGGGGAAGAAGCTGTTCCTGAATTGCTGAGTCTGTGTCTTCAGGCTCCTATACCTCCTCCCTGATGGCAGAGGGGAAGAAGCTGTTCCTGAATCACTGAGTGTGTGTCTTCAGGCTCCTGTACCTCCTCCCTGATGGCAGAGGGGAAGATGCTGTTCCTGAATCGTTGAGTGTGTGTCTTCAGGCTCCCGAACCTCCTCGCTGATGGCAGAGGGGAAGAATCCGTTCCGGAATCGTTGAGTGTGTGTCTTCAGGCTCCCATAACTCCTCCCTGATGGAAGAGGGGAAGAAGCCGTTCCTGAATCATTGAGTGTGTTTCTTCAGGCTCTCGTACCTCCTCCCTGATGGCAGAGGGGAAGAAGCCGTTCCGGAATCGTTGAGTGTGTGTCTTCAGGCTCTCGTACCTCCACCCTGCTGGCAGAGGGGAAGAAGCCGTTCCGGAATCGTTGAGTGTGTGTCTTCAGGCTCCTGTACCTCCTCCCTGATGGCGGAGGGGAAGAAACTGTTCCTGAATCACTGAGTGTGTTTCTTCAGGCTCCTGTACCGCCTCCCTGATGGCAGAGGTGAAGAAGCTGTTCCTGAATCACTGAGTGTGTGTGTCTTCAGGCTCCTGTACTGCCACCCTGATGGCAGAGCGGAAGAAGTTGTTCCTGAATCACTGCGTGTGTGTCTTCATGCTCCTGTACCTCCTCCCTGATGGCAGAGGGGAAGAAGTTGTTCCTGAATCGTTGAGTGTGTCTTGAGGATCCCGAACCTCCTCGCTGAAGGCAGAGGGGAAGAAGCCGTTTCGGAATCGTTGAGTGTGTGTCTTCAGGCTCCCATAACTCCTCCCTGATGGCAGAGGGGAAGAAGCCGTTCCTGAATCATTGAGTGTGAGTCTTCAGGCTCCCGTACCTCCTCCCTGATGGCAGAGGGGAAGAAGCCGTTCCGGAATCGTTGAGTGTGTGTCTTCAGGCTCTCGTACCTCCTCCCTGATGGCAGAGGGGAGGAAGCCGTTCCGGAATCGTTGAGTGTGTGTCTTCAGGCTCCTGTACCTCCTCCCTGATGGCAGAGGGGAAGAAGCCGTTCCGGAATCGTTGAGTGCGTGTCTTCAGGCTCCCGTACCACCTCCCTGACGGTATAGGGGAAGAAGCCGTTCCGGAATCGCTGAGTGTGTGTCTTCAGGCTCCTGTACCACATCCCTGATGGCAGAGGGGAAGAAACTGTTCCTGAATCATTGAGTGTGTGTCTTCAGGCTCCTGTACCACATCCCTGATGGCAGAGGGGAAGAAACTGATCCTGAATCATTGAGTGTGTGTCTTCAGGCTGCTGTACCACATCCCTGATGGCAGAGAGGAAGAAACTGTTCCTGAATCACTGAGTGTGTGTCTTCAGGCTCCCATAACTCCTCCCTGATGGCAGAGGGGAAGAAGCCGTTCCTGAATCATAGAGTGTGTGTCTTCAGGCTCCCGTACCTCCTCCCTGATGGCAGAGGGGAAGAAGCCGTTCCGGAATCGTTGAATGTGTGTCTTCAGGCTCCTGTACCTCCTCCCTGATGGCAGAGGGGAAGAAACCGTTCCGGAATCATTGAGTGCGTGTCTTCAGGCTCCCGTACCACCTCCCTGACGGTATAGGGGAAGAAGCTGTTCCTGAATCGTTGAGTGTCTTCAGGCTCCTGTACCACATCCCTGATGGCAGAGGGGAAGAAACTGTTCCTGAATCATTGAGTGTGTGTCTTCAGGATCCTGTACCACATCCCTGATGGCAGAGGGGAAGAAACCGTTCCTGAATCATTGAGTGTGTGTCTTCAGGCTCCTGTACCACATTCCTGATGGCAGAGGGGAAGAAACTGTTCCTGAATCACTGAGTGTGTGTCTTCAGGCTCCTGTACCGCCTCCCTGATGGCAGAGGGGAAGAAGCTGTTCCTGAATCACTGATTGTGTGTCTTCAGGCTCCTGTACCCCCTCCCTGACGGTAGAGGGGAAGAAGATGTTCCTGAATCGTTGAGTGTGTGGCTTCGGGCTCCTGTACCTCCTCCCTGACGGCAGAGGAGAAGAAGCTGTTCCTGAATGGCTGAGTGTGTGTCTTCAGGCTCCTGTACCTCCTTACTTATGGCAGAGGGGAAGAAGCTGTTCCTGAATTGCTGAGTCTGTGTCTTCAGGCTCCTATACCTCCTCCCTGATGGCAGAGGGGAAGAAGCTGTTCCTGAATCACTGAGTGTGTGTCTTCAGGCTCCTGTACCTCCTCCCTGATGGCAGAGGGGAAGATGCTGTTCCTGAATCGTTGAGTGTGTGTCTTCAGGCTCCCGAACCTCCTCGCTGATGGCAGAGGGGAAGAATCCGTTCCGGAATCGTTGAGTGTGTGTCTTCAGGCTCCCATAACTCCTCCCTGATGGAAGAGGGGAAGAAGCCGTTCCTGAATCATTGAGTGTGTTTCTTCAGGCTCTCGTACCTCCTCCCTGATGGCAGAGGGGAAGAAGCCGTTCCGGAATCGTTGAGTGTGTGTCTTCAGGCTCTCGTACCTCCACCCTGCTGGCAGAGGGGAAGAAGCCGTTCCGGAATCGTTGAGTGTGTGTCTTCAGGCTCCTGTACCTCCTCCCTGATGGCGGAGGGGAAGAAACTGTTCCTGAATCACTGAGTGTGTTTCTTCAGGCTCCTGTACCGCCTCCCTAATGGCAGAGGTGAAGAAGCTGTTCCTGAATCACTGAGTGTGTGTGTCTTCAGGCTCCTGTACTGCCACCCTGATGGCAGAGCGGAAGAAGTTGTTCCTGAATCACTGCGTGTGTGTCTTCATGCTCCTGTACCTCCTCCCTGATGGCAGAGGGGAAGAAGTTGTTCCTGAATCGTTGAGTGTGTGTCTTCAGGATCCCGAAACTCCTCGCTGATGGCAGAGGGGAAGAAGCCGTTTCGGAATCGTTGAGTGTGTGTCTTCAGGCTCCCATAACTCCTCCCTGATGGCAGAGGGGAAGAAGCCGTTCCGGAATCGTTGAGTGTGTGTCTTCAGGCTCTCGTACCTCCTCCCTGATGGCAGAGGGGAGGAAGCCGTTCCGGAATCGTTGAGTGTGTGTCTTCAGGCTCCTGTACCTCCTCCCTGATGGCAGAGGGGAAGAAGCCGTTCCGGAATCGTTGAGTGCGTGTCTTCAGGCTCCCGTACCACCTCCCTGACGGTATAGGGGAAGAAGCCATTCCGGAATCGCTGAGTGTGTGTCTTCAGGCTCCTGTACCACATCCCTGATGGCAGAGGGGAAGAAACTGTTCCTGAATCATTGAGTGTGTGTCTTCAGGCTCCTGTACCACATCCCTGATGGCAGAGGGGAAGAAACTGTTTCTGAATCATTGAGTGTGTGACTTCAGGCTCCTGTACCACATCCCTGATGGCAGAGGGGAAGAAACTGTTCCTGAATCACTGAGTGTGTGTCTTCAGGCTCCCATAACTCCTCCCTGATGGCAGAGGGGAAGAAGCCGTTCCTGAATCATAGAGTGTGAGTCTTCAGGCTCCCGTACCTCCTCCCTGATGGCAGAGGGGAAGAAGCCGTTCCAGAATCGTTGAGTGTGAGTCTTCAGGCTCTCGTACCTCCTCCCTGATGGCAGAGGGGAGGAAGCCGTTCCGGAATCGTTGAGTGTGTGTCTTCAGGCTCCCGTACCTCCTCCCTGATGGCAGAGGGGAAGAAGCCGTTCCGGAATCGTTGAGTGCGTGTCTTCAGGCTCCCGTACCACCTCCCTGACGGTATAGGGGAAGAAGCTGTTCCTGAATCGTTGGGTGTCTTCTGGCTCCTGTACCACATCCCTGATGGCAGAGGGGAAGAAACTGTTCCTGAATCATTGAATGTGTGTCTTCAGGCTCCTGTACCACATCCCTGATGGCAGAGGGGAAGAAACTGTTCCTGAATCACTGAGTGTGTGTCTTCAGGGTCCTGTACCGCCTCCCTGATGGCAGAGGGGAAGAAGCTGTTCCTGAATCACTGAGTGTGTGTGTCTTCAGGCTCCTGTACTGCCACCCTGATGGCAGAGGGGAAGAAGTTGTTCCTGAATCGTTGTGTGTGTGTCTTCATGCTCCTGTACCTCCTCCCTGATGGCAGAGGGGAAGAAGTTGTTCCTGAATCGTTGAGTGTGTGTCTTCAGGATCCCGAACCTCCTCGCTGAAGGCAGAGGGGAAGAAGCCGTTCCGGAATCGTTGAGTGTGTGTCTTCAGGCTCCTGTACCTCCTCCCTGACGGTATAGGGGAAGAAGCTGTTCCTGAATCGTTGAGTGTCTTCAGGCTCCTGTACCACGTCCCTGATGGCAGAGGGGAAGAAACTGTTCCTGAATCATTGAGTGTGTGTCTTCAGGCTCCTGTACCACATCCCTGATGGCAGAGGGGAAGAAACCGTTCCTGAATCATTGAGTGTGTGTCTTCAGGCTCCTGTACCACATCCCTGATGGCAGAGGGGAAGAAACTGTTCCTGAATCATTGAGTGTGTGTCTTCAGGCTCCTGTACCACATCCCTGATGGCAGAGGTGAAGAAACTGATCCTGAATCATTGAGTGTGTGTCTTCAGGCTGCTGTACCACATCCCTGATGGCAGAGAGGAAGAAACTGTTCCTGAATCACTGAGTGTGTGTCTTCAGGCTCCCATAACTCCTCCCTGATGGCAGAGGGGAAGAAGCCGTTCCTGAATCATAGAGTGTGTGTCTTCAGGCTCCCGTACCTCCTCCCTGATGGCAGAGGGGAAGAAGCCGTTCCGGAATCGTTGAATGTGTGTCTTCAGGCTCCTGTACCTCCTCCCTGATGGCAGAGGGGAAGAAACCGTTCCGGAATCATTGAGTGCGTGTCTTCAGGCTCCCGTACCACCTCCCTGACGGTATAGGGGAAGAAGCTGTTCCTGAATCGTTGAGTGTCTTCAGGCTCCTGTACCACATCCCTGATGGCAGAGGGGAAGAAACCGTTCCTGAATCATTGAGTGTGTGTCTTCAGGCTCCTGTACCACATTCCTGATGGCAGAGGGGAAGAAACTGTTCCTGAATCACTGAGTGTGTGTCTTCAGGCTCCTGTACCGCCTCCCTGATGGCAGAGGGGAAGAAGCTGTTCCTGAATCACTGATTGTGTGTCTTCAGGCTCCTGTACCCCCTCCCTGACGGTAGAGGGGAAGAAGATGTTCCTGAATCGTTGAGTGTGTGGCTTCGGGCTCCTGTACCTCCTCCCTGACGGCAGAGGAGAAGAAGCTGTTCCTGAATGGCTGAGTGTGTGTCTTCAGGCTCCTGTACCTCCTTACTTATGGCAGAGGGGAAGAATCCGTTCCGGAATCGTTGAGTGTGTGTCTTCAGGCTCCCATAACTCCTCCCTGATGGAAGAGGGGAAGAAGCCGTTCCTGAATCATTGAGTGTGTTTCTTCAGGCTCTCGTACCTCCTCCCTGATGGCAGAGGGGAAGAAGCCGTTCCGGAATCGTTGAGTGTGTGTCTTCAGGCTCTCGTACCTCCACCCTGCTGGCAGAGGGGAAGAAGCCGTTCCGGAATCGTTGAGTGTGTGTCTTCAGGCTCCTGTACCTCCTCCCTGATGGCAGAGGGGAAGAAACTGTTCCTGAATCACTGAGTGTGTTTCTTCAGGCTCCTGTACCGCCTCCCTAATGGCAGAGGTGAAGAAGCTGTTCCTGAATCACTGAGTGTGTGTGTCTTCAGGCTCCTGTACTGCCACCCTGATGGCAGAGCGGAAGAAGTTGTTCCTGAATCACTGCGTGTGTGTCTTCATGCTCCTGTACCTCCTCCCTGATGGCAGAGGGGAAGAAGTTGTTCCTGAATCGTTGAGTGTGTGTCTTCAGGATCCCGAAACTCCTCGCTGATGGCAGAGGGGAAGAAGCCGTTTCGGAATCGTTGAGTGTGTGTCTTCAGGCTCCCATAACTCCTCCCTGATGGCAGAGGGGAAGAAGCCGTTCCGGAATCGTTGAGTGTGTGTCTTCAGGCTCTCGTACCTCCTCCCTGATGGCAGAGGGGAGGAAGCCGTTCCGGAATCGTTGAGTGTGTGTCTTCAGGCTCCTGTACCTCCTCCCTGATGGCAGAGGGGAAGAAGCCGTTCCGGAATCGTTGAGTGCGTGTCTTCAGGCTCCCGTACCACCTCCCTGACGGTATAGGGGAAGAAGCCATTCCGGAATCGCTGAGTGTGTGTCTTCAGGCTCCTGTACCACATCCCTGATGGCAGAGGGGAAGAATCTGTTCCTGAATCATTGAGTGTGTGTCTTCAGGCTCCTGTACCACATCCCTGATGGCAGAGGGGAAGAAACTGTTTCTGAATCATTGAGTGTGTGACTTCAGGCTCCTGTACCACATCCCTGATGGCAGAGGGGAAGAAACTGTTCCTGAATCACTGAGTGTGTGTCTTCAGGCTCCCATAACTCCTCCCTGATGGCAGAGGGGAAGAAGCCGTTCCTGAATCATAGAGTGTGAGTCTTCAGGCTCCCGTACCTCCTCCCTGATGGCAGAGGGGAAGAAGCCGTTCCAGAATCGTTGAGTGTGAGTCTTCAGGCTCTCGTACCTCCTCCCTGATGGCAGAGGGGAGGAAGCCGTTCCGGAATCGTTGAGTGTGTGTCTTCAGGCTCCCGTACCTCCTCCCTGATGGCAGAGGGGAAGAAGCCGTTCCGGAATCGTTGAGTGCGTGTCTTCAGGCTCCCGTACCACCTCCCTGACGGTATAGGGGAAGAAGCTGTTCCTGAATCGTTGGGTGTCTTCTGGCTCCTGTACCACATCCCTGATGGCAGAGGGGAAGAAACTGTTCCTGAATCATTGAATGTGTGTCTTCATGCTCCTGTACCACATCCCTGATGGCAGAGGGGAAGAAACTGTTCCTGAATCACTGAGTGTGTGTCTTCAGGGTCCTGTACCGCCTCCCTGATGGCAGAGGGGAAGAAGCTGTTCCTGAATCACTGAGTGTGTGTGTCTTCAGGCTCCTGTACTGCCACCCTGATGGCAGAGGGGAAGAAGTTGTTCCTGAATCGTTGTGTGTGTGTCTTCATGCTCCTGTACCTCCTCCCTGATGGCAGAGGGGAAGAAGTTGTTCCTGAATCGTTGAGTGTGTGTCTTCAGGATCCCGAACCTCCTCGCTGAAGGCAGAGGGGAAGAAGCCGTTCCGGAATCGTTGAGTGTGTGTCTTCAGGCTCCTGTACCTCCTCCCTGACGGTATAGGGGAAGAAGCTGTTCCTGAATCGTTGAGTGTCTTCAGGCTCCTGTACCACGTCCCTGATGGCAGAGGGGAAGAAACTGTTCCTGAATCATTGAGTGTGAGTCTTCAGGCTCCCGTACCTCCTCCCTGATGGCAGAGGGGAAGAAGCCGTTCCGGAATCGTTGAGTGTGTGTCTTCAGGCTCTCGTACCTCCTCCCTGATGGCAGAGGGGAAGAAGCCGTTCCGGAATCGTTGAGTGCGTGTCTTCAGGCTCCCGTACCACCTCCCTGACGGTATAGGGGAAGAAGCTGTTCCTGAATCGTTGAGTGTCTTCAGGCTCCTGTACCTCCTCCCTGATGGCAGAGGGGAAGAAACTGTTCCTGAATCATTGAGTGTGTGTCTTCAGGCTCCTGTACCACATCCCTGATGGCAGAGCGGAAGAAGGTGTTCCTGAATCACTGCGTGTGTGTCTTCATGCTCCTGTACCTCCTCCCTGATGGCAGAGGGGAAGAAGTTGTTCCTGAATCGTTGAGTGTGTGTCTTCAGGATCCCGAACCTCCTCGCTGATGGCAGAGGGGAAGAAGCCGTTTCGTAATCGTTGAGTGTGTGTCTTCAGGCTCCCATAACTCCTCCCTGATGGCAGAGGGGAAGAAGCCGTTCCTGAATCATTGAGTGTGAGTCTTCAGGCTCCCGTACCTCCTCCCTGATGGCAGAGGGAAGAAGCCGTTCCCGAATCGTTGAGTGTGTGTCTTCAGGCTCTCGTACCTCCTCCCTGATGGCAGAGGGGAGGAAGCCATTCCGGAATCGTTGAGTGTGTGTCTTCAGGCTCCTGTACCACATCCCTGATGGCAGAGGGGAAGAAACTGTTCCTGAATCATTGAGTGTGTGTCTTCAGGCTCCTGTACCACATCCCTGATGGCAGAGGGGAAGAAACTGTTCCTGAATCATTGAGTGTGTGACTTCAGGCTCCTGTACCACATCCCTGATGGCAGAGGGGAAGAAACTGTCCCTGAATCACTGAGTGTGTGTCTTCAGGCTCCCATAACTCCTCCCTGATGGCAGAGGGGAAGAAGCCGTACCGGAATCGTTGAGTGCGTGTCTTCAGGCTCCTGTACCTCCTCCCTGATGGCAGAGGGGAAGAAGCCGTTCCGGAATCGTTGAGTGCGTGTCTTCAGGCTCCCGTACCACCTCCCTGACGGTATAGGGGAAGAAGCTGTTCCTGAATCGTTGAGTGTCTTCAGGCTCCTGTACCACATCCCTGATGGCAGAGGGGAAGAAACTGTTCCTGAATCATTGAGTGTGTGTCTTCAGGCTCCTGTACCACATCCCTGATGGCAGAGGGGAAGAAACCGTTCCTGAATCATTGAGTGTGTGTCTTCAGGCTCCTGTACCACATCCCTGATGGCAGAGGGGAAGAAACTGTTCCTGAATCACTGAGTGTGTGTCTTCAGGCTCCTGTACCGCCTCCCTGATGGCAGAGGGGAAGAAGCTGTTCCTGAATCACTGAGTGTGTGTCTTCAGGCTCCTATACCTCCTCCCTGATGGCAGAGGGGAAGAAGCTGTTCCTGAATCGTTGAGTGTGTGTCTTCAGGCTCCCGAACCTCCTCGCTGATGGCAGAGGGGAAGAAGCCGTTCCGGAATCGTTGAGTGTGTGTCTTCAGGCTCCCATAACTCCTCCCTGATGGCAGAGGGGAAGAAGCCGTTCCGGAATTTTTGAGTGCGTGTCTTCAGGCTCCTGTAACTCCACCCTGATGGCAGAGGGGAAGAAGCTGTTCCTGCATCACTGAGTGTGTGCCTTCGGGCTCCTGTACCCCCTCCCTGACGGTAGAGGGGAAGAAGATGTTCCTGAATCGTTGAGTGTGTGGCTTCGGGCTCCTGTACCTCCTCCCTGACGGCAGAGGAGAAGAAGCTGTTCCTGAATGGCTGAGTGTGTGTCTTCAGGCTCCTGTACCTCCTTACTTATGGCAGAGGAGAAGAAGCTGTTCCTGAATTGCTGAGTCTGTGTCTTCAGGCTCCTATACCTCCTCCCTGATGGCAGAGGGGAAGAAGCTGTTCCTGAATCACTGAGTGTGTGTCTTCAGGCTCCTGTACCTCCTCCCTGATGGCAGAGGGGAAGATGCTGTTCCTGAATCGTTGAGTGTGTGTCTTCAGGCTCCCGAACCTCCTTGCTGATGGCAGAGGGGAAGAAGCCGTTCCGG
Source organism: Hypanus sabinus (assembly GCF_030144855.1). Taxonomy (NCBI): domain Eukaryota; kingdom Metazoa; phylum Chordata; class Chondrichthyes; order Myliobatiformes; family Dasyatidae; genus Hypanus; species Hypanus sabinus. Next base: position 22,946 of record NW_026779719.1, read on the forward strand.
AATCGTTGAGTGTGTGTCTTCAGGCTCCCATAACTCCTCCCTGATGGCAGAGGGGAAGAAGCCTTTCCTGAATCATTGAGTGTGTTTCTTCAGGCTGTCGTACCTCCTCCCTGATGGCAGAGGGGAAGAAGACGTTCCGGAATCGTTGAGTGTGTGTCTTCAGGCTCTCGTACCTCCTCCCTGCTGGCAGAGGGGAAGAAGCCGTTCCGGAATCGTTGAGTGTGTGTCTTCAGGCTCCTGAAACTCCTCCCTGATGGCAGAGGGGAAGAAACTGTTCCTGAATCACTGAGTGTGTGTCTTCAGGCTCCTGTACCGCCTCCCTGATGGCAGAGGTGAAGAAGCTGTTCCTGAATCACTGAGTGTGTGTGTCTTCAGGCTCCTGTACTGCCACCCTGATGGCAGAGCGGAAGAAGTTGTTCCTGAATCACTGCGTGTGTGCCTTCATGCTCCTGTACCTCCTCCCTGATGGCAGAGGGGAAGAAGTTGTTCCTGAATTGTTGAGTGTGTGTCTTCAGGATCCCATAACTCCTCCCTGATGGCAGAGGGGAGGAAGCCGTTCCGGAATCGTTGAGTGTGTGTCTTCAGGCTCCCATAACTCCTCCCTGATGGCAGAGGGGAAGAAGCCGTTCCGGAATCGTTGAGTGCGTGTCTTCAGGCTCCTGTACCTCCTCCCTGATGGCAGAGGGGAAGAAGCTGTTCCTGAATCATTGAGTGTGTTTCTTCAGGCTCCTGTACCTCCTCCCTGATGGCAGAGGGGAAGAAGCCGTTCCGGAATTGTTGAGTGTGTGTCTTCAGGCTCCCGTACCACCTCCCTGACGGTATAGGGGAAGAAGCTGTTCCTGAATCGTTGGGTGTCTTCAGGCTCCTGTACCCCCTCCCTGATGGCAGAGGGGAAGAAGTTGTTCCTGAATCGTTGAGTGTGTGTCTTCAGGATCCCGAACCTCCTCGCTGAAGGCAGAGGGGAAGAAGCCGTTCCGGAATCGTTGAGTGTGTGTCTTCAGGCTCCTGTACCTCCTCCCTGACGGTATAGGGGAAGAAGCTGTTCCTGAATCGTTGAGTGTCTTCAGGCTCCTGTACCACGTCCCTGATGGCAGAGGGGAAGAAACTGTTCCTGAATCATTGAGTGTGTGTCTTCAGGCTCCTGTACCACATCCCTGATGGCAGAGGGGAAGAAACCGTTCCTGAATCATTGAGTGTGTGTCTTCAGGCTCCTGTACCACATCCCTGATGGCAGAGGGGAAGAAACTGTTCCTGAATCACTGAGTGTGTGTCTTCAGGCTCCTGTACCGCCTCCCTGATGGCAGAGGGGAAGAAGCTGTTCCTGAATTACTGAGTGTGTGACTTCAGGCTCCTGTACCTCCTCCCTGATGGCAGAGGGGAAGAAGCTGTTCCTGAATCGTTGAGTGTGTGTCTTCAGGCTCCTGTACCTCCTCCCTGACGGTATAGGGGAAGAAGCTGTTCCTGAATCGTTGAGTGTCTTCAGGCTCCTGTACCACATCCCTGATGGCAAAGGGGAAGAAACTGTTCCTGAATCATTGAGTGTGAGTCTTCAGGCTCCCATAACTCCTCCCTGATGGCAGAGGGGAAGAAGCCGTTCCTGAATCATTGAGTGTGAGTCTTCAGGCTCCCGTACCTCCTCCCTGATGGCAGAGGGGAAGAAGCCGTTCCGGAATCGTTGAGTGTGTGTCTTCAGGCTCTCGTACCTCCTCCCTGATGGCAGAGGGGAAGAAGCCGTTCCGGAATCGTTGAGTGCGTGTCTTCAGGCTCCCGTACCACCTCCCTGACGGTATAGGGGAAGAAGCTGTTCCTGAATCGTTGAGTGTCTTCAGGCTCCTGTACCTCCTCCCTGATAGCAGAGGGGAAGAAACTGTTCCTGAATCATTGAGTGTGTGTCTTCAAGCTCCTGTACCACATCCCTGATGGCAGAGGGGAAGAAACTGTTCCTGAATCATTGAGTGTGTTTCTTCAGGCTCCTGTACCACATCCCTGATGGCAGAGGGGAAGAAACTGTTCCTGAATCATTGAGTGTGTGTCTTCAAGCTCCTGTACCACATCCCTGATGGCAGAGGGGAAGAAACTGTTCCTGAATCTTTGACTGTGTGTCTTCAGGCTCCTGTACCTCCTCCCTGATGGCAGAGTGGAAGAAGCCGTTCCGGAATCGTTGAGTGTGTGTCTTCAGGCTCTCGTACCTCCTCCCTGCTGGCAGAGGGGAAGAAGCCGTTCCGGAATCGTTGAGTGTGTGTCTTCAGGCTCCGGTACCTCCTCCCTGATGGCAGAGGGGAAGAAGCTGTTCCTGAATCACTGAGTGTGTATGTCTTCAGGCTCCTGTACTGCCACCCTGATGGCAGAGCGGAAGAAGGTGTTCCTGAATCACTGCGTGTGTGTCTTCATGCTCCTGTACCTCCTCCCTGATGGCAGAGGGGAAGAAGTTGTTCCTGAATCGTTGAGTGTGTGTCTTCAGGATCCCGAACCTCCTCGCTGATGGCAGAGGGGAAGAAGCCGTTTCGGAATCGTTGAGTGTGTGTCTTCAGGCTCCCATAACTCCTCCCTGATGGCAGAGGGGAAGAAGCCGTTCCTGAATCATTGAGTGTGAGTCTTCAGGCTCCCGTACCTCCTCCCTGATGGCAGAGGGAAGAAGCCGTTCCGGAATCGTTGAGTGTGTGTCTTCAGGCTCTCGTACCTCCTCCCTGATGGCAGAGGGGAGGAAGCCATTCCGGAATCGTTGAGTGTGTGTCTTCAGGCTCCTGTACCTCCTCCCTGATGGCAGAGGGGAAGAAGCCGTTCCGGAATCGTTGAGTGCGTGTCTTCAGGCTCCCGTACCACCTCCCTGACGGTATAGGGGACGAAGCCGTTCCGGAATCGTTGAGTGTGTGTCTTCAGGCTCCTGTACCACATCCCTGATGGCAGAGGGGAAGAAACTGTTCCTGAATCATTGAGTGTGTGTCTTCAGGCTCCTGTACCACATCCCTGATGGCAGAGGGGAAGAAACTGTTCCTGAATCATTGAGTGTGTGACTTCAGGCTCCTGTACCACATCCCTGATGGCAGAGGGGAAGAAACTGTCCCTGAATCACTGAGTGTGTGTCTTCAGGCTCCCATAACTCCTCCCTGATGGCAGAGGGGAAGAAGCCGTTCCGGAATCGTTGAGTGCGTGTCTTCAGGCTCCTGTACCTCCTCCCTGATGGCAGAGGGGAAGAAGCCGTTCCGGAATCGTTGAGTGCGTGTCTTCAGGCTCCCGTACCACCTCCCTGACGGTATAGGGGAAGAAGCTGTTCCTGAATCGTTGAGTGTCTTCAGGCTCCTGTACCACATCCCTGATGGCAGAGGGGAAGAAACTGTTCCTGAATCATTGAGTGTGTGTCTTCAGGCTCCTGTACCACATCCCTGATGGCAGAGGGGAAGAAACCGTTCCTGAATCATTGAGTGTGTGTCTTCAGGCTCCTGTACCACATCCCTGATGGCAGAGGGGAAGAAACTGTTCCTGAATCACTGAGTGTGTGTCTTCAGGCTCCTGTACCGCCTCCCTGATGGCAGAGGGGAAGAAGCTGTTCCTGAATGACTGAGTGTGTGTCTTCAGGCTCCTGTACCTCCTCCCTGATGGCAGAGGGGAATAAACTGTTCCTGAATCGTTGAGTGTGTGTCTTCAGGCTCCCGAACCTCCTCGCTGATGGCAGAGGGGAAGAAGCCGTTCCGGAATCGTTGAGTGTGTGTCTTCAGGCTCCCATAACTCCTCCCTGATGGCAGAGGGGAAGAAGCCGTTCCGGAATTTTTGAGTGCGTGTGTTCAGGCTCCTGTAACTCCACCCTGATGGCAGAGGGGAAGAAGCTGTTCCTGCATCACTGAGTGTGTGCCTTCGGGCTCCTGTACCCCCTCCCTGACGGTAGAGGGGAAGAAGATGTTTCTGAATCGTTGAGTGTGTGGCTTCGGGCTCCTGTACCTCCTCCCTGACGGCAGAGGAGAAGAAGCTGTTCCTGAATGGCTGAGTGTGTGTCTTCAGGCTCCTGTACCTCCTTACTTATGGCAGAGGAGAAGAAGCTGTTCCTGAATTGCTGAGTCTGTGTCTTCAGGCTCCTATACCTCCTCCCTGATGGCAGAGGGGAAGAAGCTGTTCCTGAATCACTGAGTGTGTGTCTTCAGGCTCCTGTACCTACTCCCTGATGGCAGAGGGGAAGATGCTGTTCCTGAATCGTTGAGTGTGTGTCTTCAGGCTCCCGAACCTCCTTGCTGATGGCAGAGGGGAAGAAGCCGTTCCGGAATCGTTGAGTGTGTGTCTTCAGGCTCCCATAACTCCTCCCTGATGGAGAGGGGAAGAATCCGTTCCGGAATCGTTGAGTGTGTGTCTTCAGGCTCCTGTAACTCCTCCCTGATGGCAGAGGGGAAGAAACTGTTCCTGAATCACTGAGTGTGTGTCTTCAGGCTCCTGTACCGCCTCCCTGATGGCAGAGGTGAAGAAGCTGTTCCTGAATCACTGAGTGTGTGTGTCTTCAGGCTCCTGTACTGCCACCCTGATGGCAGAGCGGAAGAAGTTGTTCCTGAATCACTGCGTGTGTGCCTTCATGCTCCTGTACCTCCTCCCTGATGGCAGAGGGGAAGAAGTTGTTCCTGAATTGTTGAGTGTGTGTCTTCAGGATCCCGAAACTCCTCGCTGATGGCAGAGGGGAAGAAGCCGTTTCGGAATCGTTGAGTGTGTGTCTTCAGGCTCCCATAACTCCTCCCTGATGGCAGAGGGGAACAAGCCGTTCCGGAATCGTTGAGTGTGTGTCTTCAGGCTCTCGTACCTCCTCCCTGATGGCAGAGGGGAGGAAGCCGTTCCGGAATCGTTGAGTGTGTGTCTTCAGGCTCCTGTACCTCCTCCCTGACGGTATAGGGGAAGAAGCCGTTCCGGAATTGCTGAGTGTGTGTCTTCAGGCTCCTGTACCACATCCCTGATGGCAGAGGGGAAGAAACTGTTCCTGAATCATTGAGTGTGTGTCTTCAGGCTCCTGTACCACATCCCTGATGGCAGAGGGGAAGAAACTGTTTCTGAATCATTGAGTGTGTGACTTCAGGCTCCTGTACCACATCCCTGATGGTAGAGGGGAAGAAACTGTTCCTGAATCACTGAGTGTGTGTCTTCAGGCTCCCATAACTCCTCCCTGATGGCAGAGGGGAAGAAGCCGTTCCTGAATCATAGAGTGTGAGTCTTCAGGCTCCCGTACCTCCTCCCTGATGGCAGAGGGGAAGAAGCCGTTCTAGAATCGTTGAGTGTGTGTCTTCAGGCTCTCGTACCTCCTCCCTGATGGCAGAGGGGAGGAAGTCGTTCCGGAATTGTTGAGTGTGTGTCTTCAGGCTCCGGTACCTCCTCCCTGATGGCAGAGGGGAAGAAGCCGTTCCGGAATCGTTGAGTGCGTGTCTTCAGGCTCCCGTACCACCTCCCTGACGGTATAGGGGAAGAAACTGTTCCTGAATCGTTGAGTGTCTTCAGGCTCCTGTACCACATCCCTGATGGCAGAGGGGAAGAAACTGTTCCTGAATCATTGAGTGTGTGTCTTCAGGCTCCTGTACCACATCCCTGATGGCAGAGGGGAAGAAGCTGTTCCTGAATCATTGAGTGTGTTTCTTCAGGCTCCTGTACCTCCTCCCTGATGGCAGAGGGGAAGAAGCCGTTCCGGAATCGTTGAGTGTGTGTCTTCAGGCTCTCGTACCTCCTCCCTGCTGGCAGAGGGGAAGAAGCCGTTCCGGAATCGTTGAGTGTGTGTCTTCAGGCTCCTGTACCTCCTCCCTGATGGCAGAGGGGAAGAAACTGTTCCTGAATCACTGAGTGTGTGTCTTCAGGGTCCTGTACCGCCTCCCTGATGGCAGAGGGGAAGAAGCTGTTCCTGAATCACTGAGTGTGTGTGTCTTCAGGCTCCTGTACTGCCACCCTGATGGCAGAGCGGAAGAAGTTGTTCCTGAATCACTGCGTGTGTATCTTCATGCTCCTGTACCTCCTCCCTGATGGCAGAGGGGAAGAAGCCGTTTCGGAATCGTTGAGTGTGTGTCTTCAGGCTCTCGTACCTCCTCCCTGATGGCAGAGGGGAGGAAGCCGTTCCGGAATCGTTGAGTGTGTGTCTTCAGGCTCCCGTACCACCTCCCTGACGGTATAGGGGAAGAAGCCGTTCCGGAATCGCTGAGTGTGTGTCTTCAGGCTCCTGTACCACATCCCTGATGGCAGAGGGGAAGAAACTGTTCCTGAATCATTGAGTGTGTGTCTTCAGGCTCCTGTACCACATCCCTGATGGCAGAGGGGAAGAAACTGATCCTGAATCATTGAGTGTGTGTCTTCAGGCTGCTGTACCACATCCCTGATGGCAGAGGGGAAGAAACTGTTCCTGAATCACTGAGTGTGTGTCTTCAGGCTCCCATAACTCCTCCCTGATGGCAGAGGGGAAGAAGCCGTTCCTGAATCATAGAGTGTGTGTCTTCAGGCTCCTGTACCTCCTCCCTGATGGGAGAGGGGAAGAAGCCGTTCCGGAATCGTTGAGTGCGTGTCTTCAGGCTCCCGTACCACCTCCCTGACGGTATAGGGGAAGAAGCTGTTCCTGAATCGTTGAGTGTCTTCAGGCTCCTGTACCACATCCCTGATGGCAGAGGGGAAGAAACTGTTCCTGAATCATTGAGTGTGTGTCTTCAGGCTCCTGTACCACATCCCTGATGGCAGAGGGGAAGAAACCGTTCCTGAATCATTGAGTGTGTGTCTTCAGGCTCCTGTACCACATCCCTGATGGCAGAGGGGAAGAAACTGTTCCTGAATCACTGAGTGTGTGTCTTCAGGCTCCTGTACCGCCTCCCTGATGGCAGAGGGGAAGAAACTGTTCCTGAATCACTGAGTGTGTGTCTTCAGGCTCCTGTACCCCCTCCCTGACGGTAGAGGGGAAGAAGATGTTCCTGAATCGTTGAGTGTGTGGCTTCGGGCTCCTGTACCGCCTCCCTGACGGCAGAGGAGAAGAAGCTGTTCCTGAATGGCTGAGTGTGTGTCTTCAGGCTCCTGTACCTCCTTACTTATGGCAGAGGGGAAGAAGCTGTTCCTGAATTGCTGAGTCTGTGTCTTCAGGCTCCTGTACCTCCTCCCTGATGGCAGAGGGGAAGATGCTGTTCCTGAATCGTTGAGTGTGTGTCTTCAGGCTCCCGAACCTCCTCGCTGATGGCAGAGGGGAAGAAGCCGTTCCGGAATCGTTGAGTGTGTGTCTTCAGGCTCCCATAACTCCTCCCTGATGGAAGAGGGGAAGAAGCCGTTCCTGAATCACTGAGTGTGTGTCTTCAGGCTCCTATACCTCCTCCCTGCTGGCAGAGGGGAAGAAGCCGTTCCGGAATCGTTGAGTGTGTGTCTTCAGGCTCCTGTACCTCCTCCCTGATGGCAGAGGGGAACAAACTGTTCCTGAATCACTGAGTGTGTGTCTTCAGGGTCCTGTACCTCCTCCCTGATGGCAGAGGGGAAGAAGCTGTTCCTGAATCACTGAGTGTGTGTGTCTTCAGGCTCCTGTACTGCCACCCTGATGGCAGAGCGGAAGAAACTGTTCCTGAATCGCTGAGTGTGTGTCTTCATGCTCCTGTACCTCCTCCCTGATGGCAGAGGGGAAGAAGTTGTTCCTGAATCGTTGAGTGTGTCTTCAGGATCCCGAACCTCCTCGCTGAAGGCAGAGGGGAAGAAGCCGTTTCGGAATCGTTGAGTATGTGTCTTCAGGCTCCCATAACTCCTCCCTGATGGCAGAGGGGAAGAAGCCGTTCCTGAATCATTGAGTGTGAGTCTTCAGGCTCCCGTACCTCCTCCCTGATGGCAGAGGGGAAGAAGCCGTTCCGGAATCGTTGAGTGTGTGTCTTCAGGCTCTCGTACCTCCTCCCTGATGGCAGAGGGAAGAAGCCGTTCCGGAATCGTTGAGTGTGTGTCTTCAGGCTCCTGTACCTCCTCCCTGATGGCAGAGGGGAAGAAGCCATTCCGGAATCGTTGAGTGTGTGTCTTCAGGCTCTCGTACCTCCTCCCTGCTGGCAGAGGGGAAGAAGCCGTTCCGGAATCGTTGAGTGTGTGTCTTCAGGCTCCTGTACCTCCTCCCTGATGGCAGAGGGGAAGAAACTGTTCCTGAATCACTGAGTGTGTGTCTTCAGGCTCCTGTACCGCCTCCCTGATGGCAGAGAGGAAGAAGCTGTTCCTGAATCACTGAGTGTGTGTGTCTTCAGGCTCCTGTACTGCCACCCTGATGGCAGAGCGGAAGAAGTTGTTCCTGAATCACTGCGTGTGTGTCTTCATGCTCCTGTACCTCCTCCCTGATGGCAGAGGGGAAGAAGTTGTTCCTGAATCGTTGAGTGTGTGTCTTCAGGATCCCGAACCTCCTCGCTGAAGGCAGAGGGGAAGAAGCCGTTCCGGAATCGTTGAGTGTGTGTCTTCAGGCTCCTGTACCTCCTCCCTGACGGTATAAGGAAGAAGCTGTTCCTGAATCGTTGAGTGTCTTCAGGCTCCTGTACCACGTCCCTGATGGCAGAGGGGAAGAAACTGTTCCTGAATCATTGAGTGTGTTTCTTCAGGCTCCTGTACCACATCCCTGATGGCAGAGGGGAAGAAACCGTTCCTGAATCATTGAGTGTGTGTCTTCAGGCTCCTGTACCACATCCCTGATGGCAGAGGGGAAGAAACTGTTCCTGAATCACTGAGTGTGTGTCTTCAGGCTCCTGTACCGCCTCCCTGATGGCAGAGGGGAAGAAGCTGTTCCTGAATCACTGAGTGTGTGTCTTCAGGCTCCTGTACCTCCTCCCTGATGGCAGAGGGGAAGAAGCTGTTCCTGAATCGTTGAGTGTGTGTCTTCAGGCTCCTGTACCTCCTCCCTGACGGTATAGGGGAAGAAGCTGTTCCTGAATCGTTGAGTGTCTTCAGGCTCCTGTACCACATCCCTGATGGCAGAGGGGAAGAAACTGTTCCTGAATCATTGAGTGTGTGTCTTCAGGCTCCCATAACTCCTCCCTGATGGCAGAGGGGAAGAAGCCGTTCCTGAATCATTGAGTGTGTTTCTTCAGGCTCTCGTACCTCCTCCCTGATGGCAGAGGGGAAGAAGCCGTTCCGGAATCGTTGAGTGTGTGTCTTCAGGCTCTGATACCTCCACCCTGCTGGCAGAGGGGAAGAAGCCGTTCCGGAATCGTTGAGTGTGTGTCTTCAGGCTCCTGTACCTCCTCCCTGATGGCAGAGGGGAAGAAACTGTTCCTGAATCACTGAGTGTGTGTCTTCAGGCTCCTGTACTGCCACCCTGATGGCAGAGCGGAAGAAGTTGTTCCTGAATCACTGCGTGTGTGTCTTCATGCTCCTGTACCTCCTCCCTGATGGCAGAGGGGAAGAAGTTGATCCTGAATCGTTGAGTGTGTGTCTTCAGGATCCCGAAACTCCTCGCTGATGGCAGAGGGGAAGAAGCCGTTCCGGAATCGTTGAGTGCGTGTCTTCAGTCTCCCGTACCACCTCCCTGACGGTATAGGGGAAGAAGCTGTTCCTGAATTGTTGGGTGTCTTCAGGCTCCTGTACCACATCCCTGATGGCAGAGGGGAAGAAACTGTTCCTAAATCATTGAATGTGTGTCTTCAGGCTCCTGTACCACATCCCTGATGGCAGAGGGGAAGAAACTGTTCCTGAATCATTGAGTGTGTGTCTTCAGGCTCCCATAACTCCTCCCTGATGGCAGAGGGGAAGAAGCCGTTCCGGAATCGTTGAGTGTGTGTCTTCAGGCTCTCGTACCTCCTCCCTGCTGGCAGAGGGGAAGAAGCCGTTCCGGAATCGTTGAGTGTGTGTCTTCAGGCTCCTGTACCTCCTCCCTGATGGCAGAGGGGAAGAAACTGTTCCTGAATCACTGAGTGTGTGTCTTCAGGGTCCTGTACCGCCTCCCTGATGGCAGAGGGGAAGAAGCTGTTCCTGAATCACTGAGTGTGTGTGTCTTCAGGCTCCTGTACTGCCACCCTGATGGCAGAGCGGACGAAGTTGTTCCTGAATCACTGCGTGTGTGTCTTCATGCTCCTGTACCTCCTCCCTGATGGCAGAGGGGAAGAAGTTGTTCCTGAATCGTTGAGTGTGTGTCTTCAGGATCCCGAACCTCCTCGCTGAAGGCAGAGGGGAAGAAGCCGTTCCGGAATCGTTGAGTGTGTGTCTTCAGGCTCCTGTACCTCCTCCCTGACGGTATAAGGAAGAAGCTGTTCCTGAATCGTTGAGTGTCTTCAGGCTCCTGTACCACGTCCCTGATGGCAGAGGGGAAGAAACTGTTCCTGAATCATTGAGTGTGTTTCTTCAGGCTCCTGTACCACATCCCTGATGGCAGAGGGGAAGAAACCGTTCCTGAATCATTGAGTGTGTGTCTTCAGGCTCCTGTACCACATCCCTGATGGCAGAGGGGAAGAAACTGTTCCTGAATCACTGAGTGTGTGTCTTCAGGCTCCTGTACCGCCTCCCTGATGGCAGAGGGGAAGAAGCTGTTCCTGAATCACTGAGTGTGTGTCTTCAGGCTCCTGTACCTCCTCCCTGATGGCAGAGGGGAAGAAGCTGTTCCTGAATCGTTGAGTGTGTGTCTTCAGGCTCCTGTACCTCCTCCCTGACGGTATAGGTGAAGAAGCTGTTCCTGAATCGTTGAGTGTCTTCAGGCTCCTGTACCACATCCCTGATGGCAGAGGGGAAGAAACTGTTCCTGAATCATTGAGTGTGTGTCTTCAGGCTCCTGTACCACATCCCTGATGGCAGAGGGGAAGAAACCGTTCCTGAATCATTGAGTGTGTGTCTTCAGGCTCCTGTACCACATCCCTGATGGCAGAGGGGAAGAAACTGTTCCTGAATCACTGAGTGTGTGTCTTCAGGCTCCTGTACCGCCTCCCTGATGGCAGAGGGGAAGAAGCTGTTCCTGAATCACTGAGTGTGTGTCTTCAGGCTCCTGTACCTCCTCCCTGATGGCAGAGGGGAAGAAGCTGTTCCTGAATCGTTGAGTGTGTGTCTTCAGGCTCCCGAACCTCCTCGCTGATGGCAGAGGGGAAGAAGCCGTTCCTGAATCATTGAGTGTGTGTCTTCAGGCTCCTGTACCTCCTCCCTGATGGCAGAGGGGAAGAAGCCATTCCGGAATTTTTGAGTGCGTGTCCTCAGGCTCCTGTAACTCCACCCTGATGGCAGAGGGGAAGAAGCTGTTCCTGCATCACTGAGTGTGTGCCTTCGGGCTCCTGTACCCCCTCCCTGACGGTAGAGGGGAAGAAGATGTTCCTGAATCGTTGAGTGTGTGGCTTCGGGCTCCTGTACCTCCTCCCTGACGGCAGAGGAGAAGAAACTGTTCCTGAATCACTGAGTGTGTGTCTTCAGGCTCCTGTACCTCCTTACTTATGGCAGAGGGGAAGAAGCTGTTCCTGAATTGCTGAGTCTGTGTCTTCAGGCTCCTATACCTCCTCCCTGATGGCAGAGGGGAAGAAGCTGTTCCTGAATCGCTGAGTGTGTGTCTTCAGGCTCCTGTACCTCCTCCCTGATGGCAGAGGGGAAGAAGCTGTTCTGAATTGCAGAGTGTGAGTCTTCAGGCTCCCGTACCTCCTCCCTGATGGCAGAGGGGAAGAAGCCGTTCCGGAATCGTTGAGTATGTGTCTTCAGTCTCCCGTACCTCCTCACTGACTGTATAGGGGAAGAAGCTGTTCCTGAATTGTTGGGTGTCTTCAGGCTCCTGTACCACATCCCTGATGGCAGAGGGGAAGAAACTGTTCCTAAATCATTGAATGTGTGTCTTCAGGCTCCTGTACCACATCCCTGATGGCAGAGGGGAAGAAACTGTTCCTGAATCATTGAGTGTGTGTCTTCAGGCTCCCATAACTCCTCCCTGATGGCAGAGGGGAAGAAGCCGTTCCGGAATCGTTGAGTGTGTGTCTTCAGGCTCTCGTACCTCCTCCCTGCTGGCAGAGGGGAAGAAGCCGTTCCGGAATCGTTGAGTGTGTGTCTTCAGGCTCCTGTACCTCCTCCCTGATGGCAGAGGGGAAGAAACTGTTCCTGAATCACTGAGTGTGTGTCTTCAGGGTCCTGTACCGCCTCCCTGATGGCAGAGGGGAAGAAGCTGTTCCTGAATCACTGAGTGTGTGTGTCTTCAGGCTCCTGTACTGCCACCCTGATGGCAGAGCGGACGAAGTTGTTCCTGAATCACTGCGTGTGTGTCTTCATGCTCCTGTACCTCCTCCCTGATGGCAGAGGGGAAGAAGTTGTTCCTGAATCGTTGAGTGTGTGTCTTCAGGATCCCGAACCTCCTCGCTGAAGGCAGAGGGGAAGAAGCCGTTCCGGAATCGTTGAGTGTGTGTCTTCAGGCTCCTGTACCTCCTCCCTGACGGTATAAGGAAGAAGCTGTTCCTGAATCGTTGAGTGTCTTCAGGCTCCTGTACCACGTCCCTGATGGCAGAGGGGAAGAAACTGTTCCTGAATCATTGAGTGTGTTTCTTCAGGCTCCTGTACCACATCCCTGATGGCAGAGGGGAAGAAACCGTTCCTGAATCATTGAGTGTGTGTCTTCAGGCTCCTGTACCACATCCCTGATGGCAGAGGGGAAGAAACTGTTCCTGAATCACTGAGTGTGTGTCTTCAGGCTCCTGTACCGCCTCCCTGATGGCAGAGGGGAAGAAGCTGTTCCTGAATCACTGAGTGTGTGTCTTCAGGCTCCTGTACCTCCTCCCTGATGGCAGAGGGGAAGAAGCTGTTCCTGAATCGTTGAGTGTGTGTCTTCAGGCTCCTGTACCTCCTCCCTGACGGTATAGGTGAAGAAGCTGTTCCTGAATCGTTGAGTGTCTTCAGGCTCCTGTACCACATCCCTGATGGCAGAGGGGAAGAAACTGTTCCTGAATCATTGAGTGTGTGTCTTCAGGCTCCTGTACCACATCCCTGATGGCAGAGGGGAAGAAACCGTTCCTGAATCATTGAGTGTGTGTCTTCAGGCTCCTGTACCACATCCCTGATGGCAGAGGGGAAGAAACTGTTCCTGAATCACTGAGTGTGTGTCTTCAGGCTCCTGTACCGCCTCCCTGATGGCAGAGGGGAAGAAGCTGTTCCTGAATCACTGAGTGTGTGTCTTCAGGCTCCTGTACCTCCTCCCTGATGGCAGAGGGGAAGAAGCTGTTCCTGAATCGTTGAGTGTGTGTCTTCAGGCTCCCGAACCTCCTCGCTGATGGCAGAGGGGAAGAAGCCGTTCCTGAATCATTGAGTGTGTGTCTTCAGGCTCCTGTACCTCCTCCCTGATGGCAGAGGGGAAGAAGCCATTCCGGAATTTTTGAGTGCGTGTCCTCAGGCTCCTGTAACTCCACCCTGATGGCAGAGGGGAAGAAGCTGTTCCTGCATCACTGAGTGTGTGCCTTCGGGCTCCTGTACCCCCTCCCTGACGGTAGAGGGGAAGAAGATGTTCCTGAATCGTTGAGTGTGTGGCTTCGGGCTCCTGTACCTCCTCCCTGACGGCAGAGGAGAAGAAACTGTTCCTGAATCACTGAGTGTGTGTCTTCAGGCTCCTGTACCTCCTTACTTATGGCAGAGGGGAAGAAGCTGTTCCTGAATTGCTGAGTCTGTGTCTTCAGGCTCCTATACCTCCTCCCTGATGGCAGAGGGGAAGAAGCTGTTCCTGAATCGCTGAGTGTGTGTCTTCAGGCTCCTGTACCTCCTCCCTGATGGCAGAGGGGAAGAAGCTGTTCTGAATTGCAGAGTGTGAGTCTTCAGGCTCCCGTACCTCCTCCCTGATGGCAGAGGGGAAGAAGCCGTTCCGGAATCGTTGAGTATGTGTCTTCAGTCTCCCGTACCTCCTCACTGACTGTATAGGGGAAGAAGCTGTTCCTGAATCGTTGAGTTTCTTTAGGCTCCTGTACCTCCTCCCTGATGGCAGAGGGGAAGAATTTGTTCCTGAATCACTGAGTGTGTGTCTTCGGGCTCCTGTACCTCCTCCCTGATGGCAGAGGGGAAGAAACTGTTCCTGAATCACTGAGTGTGTGTCTTCAGGCTCCTGTACCGCCTCCCTGATGGCAGAGGATAAGAAGCTGTTCCTGAATCACTGAGTGTATGTCTTCAGGCTCCTGTACTGCCACCCTGATGGCAGAGGGGAAGAAGCTGTTCCTGAATCACTGCGTGTGTGCCTTCAGGCTCCTGTACTGCCACCCTGATGGCAGAGCGGAAGAAGCCGTTCCGGAATCGTTGAGTGTGTGTCTTCAGGCTCTCGTACCTCCACCCTGCTGGCAGAGGGGAAGAAGCCGTTCCGGAATCGTTGAGTGTGTGTCTTCAGGCTCCTGTACCTCCTCCCTGATGGCAGAGGGGAAGAAACTGTTCCTGAATCATTGAGTGTGTGTCTTCAGGCTCCTGTACTGCCACCCTGATGGCAGAGCGGAAGAAGTTGTTCCTGAATCACTGCGTGTGTGTCTTCATGCTCCTGTACCTCCTCCCTGATGGCAGAGGGGAAGAAGTTGTTCCTGAATCGTTGAGTGTGTGTCTTCAGGATCCCGAAACTCCTCGCTGAAGGCAGAGGGGAAGAAGCCGTTCCGGAATCGTTGAGTGTGTGTCTTCAGGCTCCTGTACCTCCTCCCTGACGGTATAGGGGAAGAAGCTGTTCCTGAATCGTTGAGTGTCTTCAGGCTCCTGTACCACGTCCCTGATGGCAGAGGGGAAGAAACTGTTCCTGAATCATTGAGTGTGTGTCTTCAGGCTCCTGTACCACATCCCTGACGTTATATGGGAAGAAGCTGTTCCTGAATCACTGAGTGTGTGTCTTCAGGCTCCTGTACTGCCACCCTGATGGCAGAGGGGAAGAAGTTGTTCCTGAATCACTGCGTGTGTGTCTTCAGGCTCCTGTACCGCCTCCCTGATGGCAGAGGATAAGAAACGGTTCCTGAATCACTGAGTGTGTGTCTTCAGGCTCCTGTACCGCCTCCCTGATGGCAGAGGGGAAGAAGCTGTTCCTGAATCACTGAGTGTGTGTCTTCAGGCTCCTGTACCTCCTCCCTGCTGGCAGAGGGGAAGAAGCCGTTCCGGAATCGTTGAGTGCGTGTCTTCAGGCTCCCGTACCACCTCCCTGACGGTATAGGGGAAGAAGCTGTTCCTGAATCGTTGAGTGTCTTCAGGCTCCTGTACCACATCCCTGATGGCAGAGGGGAAGAATCCGTTCCGGAATCGTTGAGTGTGTGTCTTCAGGCTCCCATAACTCCTCCCTGATGGAAGAGGGGAAGAAGCCGTTCCTGAATCATTGAGTGTGTTTCTTCAGGCTCTCGTACCTCCTCCCTGATGGCAGAGGGGAAGAAGCCGTTCCGGAATCGTTGAGTGTGTGTCTTCAGGCTCTCGTACCTCCACCCTGCTGGCAGAGGGGAAGAAACCGTTCCGGAATCGTTGAGTGTGTGTCTTCAGGCTCCTGTACCTCCTCCCTGATGGCAGAGGGGAAGAAACTGTTCCTGAATCACTGAGTGTGTGTCTTCAGGCTCCTGTACTGCCACCCTGATGGCAGAGCGGAAGAAGTTGTTCCTGAATCACTGCGTGTGTGTCTTCAGGCTCCTGTACCTCCTCCCTGATGGCAGAGGGGAAGAAGTTGTTCCTGAATCGTTGAGTGTGTGTCTTCAGGATCCCGAAACTCCTCGCTGATGGCAGAGGGGAAGAAGCCGTTCCGGAATCGTTGAGTGCGTGTCTTCAGTCTCCCGTACCACCTCCCTGACGGTATAGGGGAAGAAGCTGTTCCTGAATTGTTGGGTGTCTTCAGGCTCCTGTACCACATCCCTGATGGCAGAGGGGAAGAAACTGTTCCTAAATCATTGAATGTGTGTCTTCAGGCTCCTGTACCACATCCCTGATGGCAGAGGGGAAGAAGCTGTTCCTGAATCGTTGAGTGTCTTCAGGCTCCTGTACCACGTCCCTGATGGCAGAGGGGAAGAAACTGTTCCTGAATCATTGAGTGTGTGTCTTCAGGCTCCTGTACCACATCCCTGACGTTATATGGGAAGAAGCTGTTCCTGAATCACTGATTGTGTGTCTTCAGGCTCCTGTACTGCCACCCTGATGGCAGAGGGGAAGAAGTTGTTCCTGAATCACTGCGTGTGTGTCTTCAGGCTCCTGTACCGCCTCCCTGATGGCAGAGGATAAGAAACTGTTCCTGAATCACTGAGTGTGTGTCTTCAGGCTCCTGTACCGCCTCCCTGATGGCAGAGGGGAAGAAGCTGTTCCTGAATCACTGAGTGTGTGTCTTCAGGCTCCTGTACCTCCTCCCTGCTGGCAGAGGGGAAGAAGCCGTTCCGGAATCGTTGAGTGCGTGTCTTCAGGCTCCCGTACCACCTCCCTGACGGTATAGGGGAAGAAGCTGTTCCTGAATCGTTGAGTGTCTTCAGGCTCCTGTACCACATCCCTGATGGCAGAGGGGAAGAAACTGTTCCTGAATCATTGAGTGTGTGTCTTCAGGCTCCTGTACCACATCCCTGATGGCAGAGGGGAAGAAACCGTTCCTGAATCATTGAGTGTGTGTCTTCAGGCTCCTGTACCACATCCCTGATGGCAGAGGGGAAGAAGCCGTTCCGGAATCGTTGAGTGTGTGTCTTCAGGCTCTCGTACCTCCACCCTGCTGGCAGAGGGGAAGAAGCCGTTCCGGAATCGTTGAGTGTGTGTCTTCAGGCTCCTGTACCTCCTCCCTGATGGCAGAGGGGAAGAAACTGTTCCTGAATCACTGAGTGTGTGTCTTCAGGCTCCTGTACTGCCACCCTGATGGCAGAGCGGAAGAAGTTGTTACTGAATCACTGCGTGTGTGTCTTCATGCTCCTGTACCTCCTCCCTGATGGCAGAGGGGAAGAAGTTGTTCCTGAATCGTTGAGTGTGTGTCTTCAGGATCCCGAAACTCCTCGCTGATGGCAGAGGAGAAGAAGCCGTTCCGGAATCGTTGAGTGCGTGTCTTCAATCTCCCGTACCACCTCCCTGACGGTATAGGGGAAGAAGCTGTTCCTGAATTGTTGGGTGTCTTCAGGCTCCTGTACCACATCCCTGATGGCAGAGGGGAAGAAACTGTTCCTAAATCATTGAATGTGTGTCTTCAGGCTCCTGTACCACATCCCTGATGGCAGAGGGGAAGAAACTGTTCCTGAATCATTGAGTGTGTTTCTTCAGTCTCACGTAACTCCTCCCTGATGGCAGAGGGGAAGAAGCTGTTCCTGAATCGTTGAGTGTGTGTCTTCAGGCTCCTGTACCCCCTCCCTGATGGCAGAGGGGAAGAAGCCGTTCCGGAATCGTTGAGTGTGTGTCTTCAGGCTCCTGTACCTCCTCCCTGATGGCAGAGGGGAAGAAACTGTTCCTGAATCACTGAGTGTGTGTCTTCAGGCTCCTGTACTGCCACCCTGATGGCAGAGCGGAAGAAGTTGTTCCTGAATCACTGCGTGTGTGTCTTCATGCTCCTGTACCTCCTCCCTGATGGCAGAGGGGAAGAAGTTGTTCCTGAATCGTTGAGTGTGTGTCTTCAGGATCCCGAAACTCCTCGCTGAAGGCAGAGGGGAAGAAGCCGTTCCGGAATCGTTGAGTGTGTGTCTTCAGGCTCCTGTACCTCCTCCCTGACGGTATAGGGGAAGAAGCTGTTCCTGAATCGTTGAGTGTCTTCAGGCTCCTGTACCACATCCCTGATGGCAGAGGGGAAGAAACTGTTCCTGAATCATTGAGTGTGTGTCTTCAGGCTCCTGTACCACATCCCTGACGTTATATGGGAAGAAGCTGTTCCTGAATCACTGAGTGTGTGTCTTCAGGCTCCTGTACTGCCACCCTGATGGCAGAGGGGAAGAAGTAGTTCCTGAATCACTGCGTGTGTGTCTTCAGGCTCCTGTACCGCCTCCCTGATGGCAGAGGATAAGAAACTGTTCCTGAATCACTGAGTGTGTGTCTTCAGGCTCCTGTACCGCCTCCCTGATGGCAGAGGGGAAGAAGCTGTTCCTGAATCACTGAGTGTGTGTCTTCAGGCTCCTGTACCTCCTCCCTGCTGGCAGAGGGGAAGAAGCCGTTCCGGAATCGTTGAGTGTGTGTCTTCAGGCTCCTGTACCTCCTCCCTGCTGGCAGAGGGGAAGAAGCTGTTCCTGAATCGTTGAGTGTCTTCAGGCTCCTGTACCACATCCCTGATGGCAGAGGGGAAGAATCCGTTCCGGAATCGTTCAGTGTGTGTCTTCAGGCTCCCATAACTCCTCCCTGATGGAAGAGGGGAAGAAGCCGTTCCTGAATCATTGAGTGTGTTTCTTCAGGCTCTCGTACCTCCTCCCTGATGGCAGAGGGGTAGAAGCCGTTCCTGAATCGCTGAGTGTGTGTCTTCAGGCTCCTGTACCTCCTCCCTGCTGGCAGAGGGGAAGAAGCCGTTCCGGAATCGTTGAGTGTGTGTCTTCAGGCTCCTGTACCTCCTCCCTGATGGCAGAGGGGAAGAAGCCGTTCCGGAATCACTGAGTGTGTGTCTTCAGGCTCCTGTACTGCCACCCTGATGGCAGAGCGGAAGAAGTTGTTCCTGAATCACTGCGTGTGTGTCTTCATGCTCCTGTACCTCCTCCCTGATGGCAGAGGGGAAGAAGTTGTTCCTGAATCGTTGAGTGTGTGTCTTCAGGATCCCGAAACTCCTCGCTGATGGCAGAGGGGAAGAAGCCGTTCCGGAATCGTTGAGTGCGTGTCTTCAGTCTCCTGTACCACCTCCCTGACGGTATAGGGGAAGAAGCTGTTCCTGAATTGTTGGGTGTCTTCAGGCTCCTGTACCACATCCCTGATGGCAGAGGGGAAGAAACTGTTCCTAAATCATTGAATGTGTGTCTTCAGGCTCCTGTACCACATCCCTGATGGCAGAGGGGAAGAAACTGTTCCGGAATCGTTGAGTGTGTGTCTTCAGGCTCTCGTAACTCCTCCCTGCTGGCAGAGGGGAAGAAGCCGTTCCGGAATCGTTGAGTGTGTGTCTTCAGGCTCCTGTACCTCCTCCCTGATGGCAGAGGGGAAGAAGCTGTTCCTGAATCACTGAGTGTGTGTGTCTTCAGGCTCCTGTACTGCCACCCTGATGGCAGAGCGGAAGAAGTTGTTCCTGAATCACTGCGTGTGTGTCTTCATGCTCCTGTACCTCCTCCCTGATGGCAGAGGGGAAGAAGTTGTTCCTGAATCGTTGAGTGTGTGTCTTCAGGATCCCGAACCTCCTCGCTGAAGGCAGAGGGGAAGAAGCCGTTCCGGAATCGTTGAGTGTGTGTCTTCAGGCTCCTGTACCTCCTCCCTGACGGTATAGGGGAAGAAGCTGTTCCTGAATCGTTGAGTGTCTTCAGGCTCCTGTACCACGTCCCTGATGGCAGAGGGGAAGAAACTGTTCCTGAATCATTGAGTGTGTGTCTTCAGGCTCCTGTACCTCCTCCCTGATGGCAGAGGGGAAGAAGCTGTTCCTGAATCACTGAGTGTGTGTGTCTTCAGGCTCCTGTACTGCCACCCTGATGGCAGAGCGGAAGAAGTTGTTCCTGAATCACTGCGTGTGTGTCTTCATGCTCCTGTACCTCCTCCCTGATGGCAGAGGGGAAGAAGTTGTTCCTGAATCGTTGAGTGTGTGTCTTCAGGATCCCGAACTTCCTCGCTGAAGGCAGAGGGGAAGAAGCCGTTCCGGAATCGTTGAGTGTGTGTCTTCAGGCTCCTGTACCTCCTCCCTGACGGTATAGGGGAAGAAGCTGTTCCTGAATCGTTGAGTGTCTTCAGGCTCCTGTACCACGTCCCTGATGGCAGAGGGGAAGAAACTGTTCCTGAATCACTGAGTGTGTTTCTTCAGGCTCCTGTACCACATCCCTGATGGCAGAGGGGAAGAAACCGTTCCTGAATCATTGAGTGTGTGTCTTCAGGCTCCTGTACCACATCCCTGATGGCAGAGGGGAAGAAACTGTTCCTGAATCACTGAGTGTGTGTCTTCAGGCTCCTGTACCGCCTCCCTGATGGCAGAGGGGAAGAAGCTGTTCCTGAATCACTGAGTGTGTGTCTTCAGGCTCCAGTACCTCCTCCCTGATGGCAGAGGGGAAGAAGCTGTTCCTGAATCGTTGAGTGTGTGTCTTCAGGCTCCTGTACCTCCTCCCTGACGGTATAGGGGAAGAAGCTGTTCCTGAATCGTTGAGTGTCTTCAGGCTCCTGTACCACATCCCTGATGGCAGAGGGGAAGAAACTGTTCCTGAATCATTGAGTGTGTGTTTTCAGGCTCCTGTACCACATCCCTGATGGCAGAGGGGAAGAAACCGTTCCTGAATCATTGAGTGTGTGTCTTCAGGCTCCTGTACCACATCCCTGATGGCAGAGGGGAAGAAACCGTTCCTGAATCATTGAGTGTGTGTCTTCAGGCTCCTGTACCTCCTCCCTGATGGCAGAGGGGAAGAAGCCGTTCCGGAATCGTTGAGTGCGTGTCTTCAGGCTCCCGTACCACCTCCCTGACGGTATGGGGAAGAAGCTGTTCCTGAATCGTTGAGTGTCTTCAGGCTCCTGTACCACATCCCTGATGGCAGAGGGGAAGAATCCGTTCCGGAATCGTTGAGTGTGTGTCTTCAGGCTCCCATAACTCCTCCCTGATGGAAGAGGGGAAGAAGCCGTTCCTGAATCATTGAGTGTGTTTCTTCAGGCTCTCGTACCTCCTCCCTGATGGCAGAGGGGAAGAAGCCGTTCCGGAATCGTTGAGTGTGTGTCTTCAGGCTCTCGTACCTCCACCCTGCTGGCAGAGGGGAAGAAGCCGTTCCGGAATCGTTGAGTGTGTGTCTTCAGGCTCCTGTACCTCCTCCCTGATGGCAGAGGGGAAGAAACTGTTCCTGAATCACTGAGTGTGTGTCTTCAGGCTCCTGTACTGCCACCCTGATGGCAGAGCGGAAGAAGTTGTTCCTGAATCACTGCGTGTGTGTCTTCATGCTCCTGTACCTCCTCCCTGATGGCAGAGGGGAAGAAGTTGTTCCTGAATCGTTGAGTGTGTGTCTTCAGGATCCCGAAACTCCTCGCTGATGGCAGAGGGAAGAAGCCGTTCCGGAATCGTTGAGTGCGTGTCTTCAGTCTCCCGTACCACCTCCCTGACGGTATAGGGGAAGAAGCTGTTCCTGAATTGTTGGGTGTCTTCAGGCTCCTGTACCACATCCCTGATGGCAGAGGGGAAGAAACTGTTCCTAAATCATTGAATGTGTGTCTTCAGGCTCCTGTACCACATCCCTGATGGCAGAGGGGAAGAAGCTGTTCCTGAATCGTTGAGAGTCTTCAGGCTCCTGTACCACGTCCCTGATGGCAGAGGGGAAGAAACTGTTCCTGAATCATTGAGTGTGTGTCTTCAGGCTCCTGTACCACATCCCTGACGTTATATGGGAAGAAGCTGTTCCTGAATCACTGATTGTGTGTCTTCAGGCTCCTGTACTGCCACCCTGATGGCAGAGGGGAAGAAGTTGTTCCTGAATCACTGCGTGTGTGTCTTCAGGCTCCTGTACCGCCTCCCTGATGGCAGAGGATAAGAAACTGTTCCTGAATCACTGAGTGTGTGTCTTCAGGCTCCTGTACCGCCTCCCTGATGGCAGAGGGGAAGAAGCTGTTCCTGAATCACTGAGTGTGTGTCTTCAGGCTCCTGTACCTCCTCCCTGCTGGCAGAGGGGAAGAAGCCGTTCCGGAATCGTTGAGTGCGTGTCTTCAGGCTCCCGTACCACCTCCCTGACGGTATAGGGGAAGAAGCTGTTCCTGAATCGTTGAGTGTCTTCAGGCTCCTGTACCACATCCCTGATGGCAGAGGGGAAGAATCCGTTCCGGAATCGTTGAGTGTGTGTCTTCAGGCTCCCATAACTCCTCCCTGATGGAAGAGGGGAAGAAACCGTTCCTGAATCATTGAGTGTGTTTCTTCAGGCTCCCGAACCTCCTCCCTGATGGCAGAGGGGAAGAAGCCGTTCCGGAATCGTTGAGTGTGTGTCTTCAGGCTCTCGTACCTCCACCCTGCTGGCAGAGGGGAAGAAGCCGTTCCGGAATCGTTGAGTGTGTGTCTTCAGGCTCCTGTACCTCCTCCCTGATGGCAGAGGGGAAGAAACTGTTCCTGAATCACTGAGTGTGTGTCTTCAGGCTCCTGTACTGCCACCCTGATGGCAGAGCGGAAGAAGTTGTTCCTGAATCACTGCGTGTGTGCCTTCATGCTCCTGTACCTCCTCCCTGATGGCAGAGGGGAAGAAGTTGTTCCTGAATCGTTGAGTGTGTGTCTTCAGGATCCCGAAACTCCTCGCTGATGGCAGAGGGGAAGAAGCCGTTCCGGAATCGTTGAGTGCGTGTCTTCAGTCTCCCGTACCACCTCCCTGACGGTATAGGGGAAGAAGCTGTTCCTGAATTGTTGGGTGTCTTCAGGCTCCTGTACCACATCCCTGATGGCAGAGGGGAAGAAACTGTTCCTAAATCATTGAATGTGTGTCTTCAGGCTCCTGTACCACATCCCTGATGGCAGAGGGGAAGAAACTGTTCCTGAATCATTGAGTGTGTTTCTTCAGGCTCCTGTAACTCCTCCCTGATGGCAGAGGGGAAGAAGCCGTTCCGGAATCGTTGAGTGTGTGTCTTCAGGCTCTCGTACCTCCTCCCTGCTGGCAGAGGGGAAGAAGCCGTTCCGGAATCGTTGAGTGTGTGTCTTCAGGCTCCTGTACCTCCTCCCTGATGGCAGAGGGGAAGAAACTGTTCCTGAATCACTGAGTGTATGTCTTCAGGGTCCTGTACCGCCTCCCTGATGGCAGAGGGGAAGAAGTTGTTCCTGAATCGTTGAGTGTGTGTCTTCAGGCTCTCGTAACTCCTCCCTGATGGCAGAGGGGAAGAAGCCGTTCCGGAATCTTTGACTGTGTGTCTTCAGGCTCCTGTACCTCCTCCCTGATGGCAGAGGGGAAGAAACTGTTCCTGAATCACTGCGTGTGTGTCTTCATGCTCCTGTACCTCCTCCCTGATGGCAGAGGGGAAGAAACTGTTCCTGAATCACTGAGTGTGTGTCTTCAGGCTCCTGTACCTCCTCCCTGATGACAGAGGGGAAGAAACTGTTCCTGAATCATTGAGTGTGTTTCTTCAGGCTCTCGTACCTCCTCCCTGATGGCAGAGGGGAAGAAAGTGTTCCTGAATCACTGCGTGTGTGTCTTCATGCTCCTGTACCTCCTCCCTGATGGCAGAGGGGAAGAAGTTGTTCCTGAATCGTTGAGTGTGTGTCTTCAGGATCCCGAACCTCCTCGCTGAAGGCAGAGGGGAAGAAGCCGTTCCGGAATCGTTGAGTGTGTGTCTTCAGGCTCCTGTACCTCCTCCCTGATGGTATAGGGGAAGAAGCTGTTCCTGAATCGTTGAGTGTCTTCAGGCTCCTGTACCCCGTCCCTGATGGCAGAGGGGAAGAAACTGTTCCTGAATCATTGAGTGTGTTTCTTCAGGCTCCTGTACCACATCCCTGATGGCAGAGGGGAAGAAACCGTTCCTGAATCATTGAGTGTGTGTCTTCAGGCTCCTGTACCACATCCCTGATGGCAGAGGGGAAGAAACTGTTCCTGAATCACTGAGTGTGTGTCTTCAGGCTCCTGTACCGCCTCCCTGATGGCAGAGGGGAAGAAGCTGTTCCTGAATCACTGAGTGTGTGTCTTCAGGCTCCTGTACCTCCTCCCTGACGGTATAGGGGAAGAAGCTGTTCCTGAATCGTTGAGTGTCTTCAGGCTCCTGTACCACATCCCTGATGGCAGAGGGGAAGAAACTGTTCCTGAATCATTGAGTGTGTGTCTTCAGGCTCCTGTACCACATCCCTGATGGCAGAGGGGAAGAAACCGTTCCTGAATCATTGAGTGTGTGTCTTCAGGCTCCTGTACCACATCCCTGATGGCAGAGGGGAAGAAGCCGTTCCGGAATCGTTGAGTGTGTGTCTTCAGGCTCTCGTACCTCCACCCTGCTGGCAGAGGGGAAGAAGCCGTTCCGGAATCGTTGAGTGTGTGTCTTCAGGCTCCTGTACCTCCTCCCTGATGGCAGAGGGGAAGAAACTGTTCCTGAATCACTGAGTGTGTGTCTTCAGGCTCCTGTACTGCCACCCTGATGGCAGAGCGGAAGAAGTTGTTACTGAATCACTGCGTGTGTGTCTTCATGCTCCTGTACCTCCTCCCTGATGGCAGAGGGGAAGAAGTTGTTCCTGAATCGTTGAGTGTGTGTCTTCAGGATCCCGAAACTCCTCGCTGATGGCAGAGGAGAAGAAGCCGTTCCGGAATCGTTGAGTGCGTGTCTTCAGTCTCCCGTACCACCTCCCTGACGGTATAGGGGAAGAAGCTGTTCCTGAATTGTTGGGTGTCTTCAGGCTCCTGTACCACATCCCTGATGGCAGAGGGGAAGAAACTGTTCCTGAATCATTGAGTGTGTTTCTTCAGTCTCTCGTAACTCCTCCCTGATGGCAGAGGGGAAGAAGCCGTTCCGGAATCGTTGAGTGTGTGTCTTCAGGCTCCTGTACCTCCTCCCTGATGGCAGAGGGGAAGAAACTGTTCCTGAATCACTGAGTGTGTGTCTTCAGGCTCCTGTACTGCCACCCTGATGGCAGAGCGGAAGAAGTTGTTCCTGAATCACTGCGTGTGTGTCTTCATGCTCCTGTACCTCCTCCCTGATGGCAGAGGGGAAGAAGTTGTTCCTGAATCGTTGAGTGTGTGTCTTCAGGATCCCGAAACTCCTCGCTGAAGGCAGAGGGGAAGAAGCCGTTCCGGAATCGTTGAGTGTGTGTCTTCAGGCTCCTGTACCTCCTCCCTGACGGTATAGGGGAAGAAGCTGTTCCTGAATCGTTGAGTGTCTTCAGGCTCCTGTACCACATCCCTGATGGCAGAGGGGAAGAAACTGTTCCTGAATCATTGAGTGTGTGTCTTCAGGCTCCTGTACCACATCCCTGACGTTATATGGGAAGAAGCTGTTCCTGAATCACTGAGTGTGTGTCTTCAGGCTCCTGTACTGCCACCCTGATGGCAGAGGGGAAGAAGTAGTTCCTGAATCACTGCGTGTGTGTCTTCAGGCTCCTGTACCGCCTCCCTGATGGCAGAGGATAAGAAACTGTTCCTGAATCACTGAGTGTGTGTCTTCAGGCTCCTGTACCGCCTCCCTGATGGCAGAGGGGAAGAAGCTGTTCCTGAATCACTGAGTGTGTGTCTTCAGGCTCCTGTACCTCCTCCCTGCTGGCAGAGGGGAAGAAGCCGTTCCGGAATCGTTGAGTGTGTGTCTTCAGGCTCCTGTACCTCCTCCCTGCTGGCAGAGGGGAAGAAGCTGTTCCTGAATCGTTGAGTGTCTTCAGGCTCCTGTACCACATCCCTGATGGCAGAGGGGAAGAATCCGTTCCGGAATCGTTGAGTGTGTGTCTTCAGGCTCCCATAACTCCTCCCTGATGGAAGAGGGGAAGAAGCCGTTCCTGAATCATTGAGTGTGTTTCTTCAGGCTCTCGTACCTCCTCCCTGATGGCAGAGGGGTAGAAGCCGTTCCTGAATCGCTGAGTGTGTGTCTTCAGGCTCCTGTACCTCCTCCCTGCTGGCAGAGGGGAAGAAGCCGTTCCGGAATCGTTGAGTGTGTGTCTTCAGGCTCCTGTACCTCCTCCCTGATGGCAGAGGGGAAGAAGCCGTTCCGGAATCACTGAGTGTGTGTCTTCAGGCTCCTGTACTGCCACCCTGATGGCAGAGCGGAAGAAGTTGTTCCTGAATCACTGCGTGTGTGTCTTCATGCTCCTGTACCTCCTCCCTGATGGCAGAGGGGAAGAAGTTGTTCCTGAATCGTTGAGTGTGTGTCTTCAGGATCCCGAAACTCCTCGCTGATGGCAGAGGGGAAGAAGCCGTTCCGGAATCGTTGAGTGCGTGTCTTCAGTCTCCTGTACCACCTCCCTGACGGTATAGGGGAAGAAGCTGTTCCTGAATTGTTGGGTGTCTTCAGGCTCCTGTACCACATCCCTGATGGCAGAGGGGAAGAAACTGTTCCTAAATCATTGAATGTGTGTCTTCAGGCTCCTGTACCACATCCCTGATGGCAGAGGGGAAGAAACTGTTCCGGAATCGTTGAGTGTGTGTCTTCAGGCTCTCGTAACTCCTCCCTGCTGGCAGAGGGGAAGAAGCCGTTCCGGAATCGTTGAGTGTGTGTCTTCAGGCTCCTGTACCTCCTCCCTGATGGCAGAGGGGAAGAAGCTGTTCCTGAATCACTGAGTGTGTGTCTTCAGGCTCCTGTACCTCCTCCCTGCTGGCAGAGGGGAAGAAGCCGTTCCGGAATCGTTGAGTGCGTGTCTTCAGGCTCCCGTACCACCTCCCTGACGGTATAGGGGAAGAAGCTGTTCCTGAATCGTTGAGTGTCTTCAGGCTCCTGTACCACATCCCTGATGGCAGAGGGGAAGAATCCGTTCCGGAATCGTTGAGTGTGTGTCTTCAGGCTCCCATAACTCCTCCCTGATGGAAGAGGGGAAGAAACCGTTCCTGAATCATTGAGTGTGTTTCTTCAGGCTCCCGAACCTCCTCCCTGATGGCAGAGGGGAAGAAGCCGTTCCGGAATCGTTGAGTGTGTGTCTTCAGGCTCTCGTACCTCCACCCTGCTGGCAGAGGGGAAGAAGCCGTTCCGGAATCGTTGAGTGTGTGTCTTCAGGCTCCTGTACCTCCTCCCTGATGGCAGAGGGGAAGAAACTGTTCCTGAATCACTGAGTGTGTGTCTTCAGGCTCCTGTACTGCCACCCTGATGGCAGAGCGGAAGAAGTTGTTCCTGAATCACTGCGTGTGTGCCTTCATGCTCCTGTACCTCCTCCCTGATGGCAGAGGGGAAGAAGTTGTTCCTGAATCGTTGAGTGTGTGTCTTCAGGATCCCGAAACTCCTCGCTGATGGCAGAGGGGAAGAAGCCGTTCCGGAATCGTTGAGTGCGTGTCTTCAGTCTCCCGTACCACCTCCCTGACGGTATAGGGGAAGAAGCTGTTCCTGAATTGTTGGGTGTCTTCAGGCTCCTGTACCACATCCCTGATGGCAGAGGGGAAGAAACTGTTCCTAAATCATTGAATGTGTGTCTTCAGGCTCCTGTACCACATCCCTGATGGCAGAGGGGAAGAAACTGTTCCTGAATCATTGAGTGTGTTTCTTCAGGCTCCTGTAACTCCTCCCTGATGGCAGAGGGGAAGAAGCCGTTCCGGAATCGTTGAGTGTGTGTCTTCAGGCTCTCGTACCTCCTCCCTGCTGGCAGAGGGGAAGAAGCCGTTCCGGAATCGTTGAGTGTGTGTCTTCAGGCTCCTGTACCTCCTCCCTGATGGCAGAGGGGAAGAAACTGTTCCTGAATCACTGAGTGTATGTCTTCAGGGTCCTGTACCGCCTCCCTGATGGCAGAGGGGAAGAAGTTGTTCCTGAATCGTTGAGTGTGTGTCTTCAGGCTCTCGTAACTCCTCCCTGATGGCAGAGGGGAAGAAGCCGTTCCGGAATCTTTGACTGTGTGTCTTCAGGCTCCTGTACCTCCTCCCTGATGGCAGAGGGGAAGAAACTGTTCCTGAATCACTGCGTGTGTGTCTTCATGCTCCTGTACCTCCTCCCTGATGGCAGAGGGGAAGAAACTGTTCCTGAATCACTGAGTGTGTGTCTTCAGGCTCCTGTACCTCCTCCCTGATGACAGAGGGGAAGAAACTGTTCCTGAATCATTGAGTGTGTTTCTTCAGGCTCTCGTACCTCCTCCCTGATGGCAGAGGGGAAGAAAGTGTTCCTGAATCACTGCGTGTGTGTCTTCATGCTCCTGTACCTCCTCCCTGATGGCAGAGGGGAAGAAGTTGTTCCTGAATCGTTGAGTGTGTGTCTTCAGGATCCCGAACCTCCTCGCTGAAGGCAGAGGGGAAGAAGCCGTTCCGGAATCGTTGAGTGTGTGTCTTCAGGCTCCTGTACCTCCTCCCTGATGGTATAGGGGAAGAAGCTGTTCCTGAATCGTTGAGTGTCTTCAGGCTCCTGTACCCCGTCCCTGATGGCAGAGGGGAAGAAACTGTTCCTGAATCATTGAGTGTGTTTCTTCAGGCTCCTGTACCACATCCCTGATGGCAGAGGGGAAGAAACCGTTCCTGAATCATTGAGTGTGTGTCTTCAGGCTCCTGTACCACATCCCTGATGGCAGAGGGGAAGAAACTGTTCCTGAATCACTGAGTGTGTGTCTTCAGGCTCCTGTACCGCCTCCCTGATGGCAGAGGGGAAGAAGCTGTTCCTGAATCACTGAGTGTGTGTCTTCAGGCTCCTGTACCTCCTCCCTGATGGCAGAGGGGAAGAAGCTGTTCCTGAATCGTTGAGTGTGTGTCTTCAGGCTCCTGTACCTCCTCCCTGACGGTATAGGGGAAGAAGCTGTTCCTGAATCGTTGAGTGTCTTCAGGCTCCTGTACCACATCCCTGATGGCAGAGGGGAAGAAACTGTTCCTGAATCATTGAGTGTGTGTCTTCAGGCTCCTGTACCACATCCCTGATGGCAGAGGGGAAGAAACCGTTCCTGAATCATTGAGTGTGTGTCTTCAGGCTCCTGTACCACATCCCTGATGGCAGAGGGGAAGAAGCCGTTCCGGAATCGTTGAGTGTGTGTCTTCAGGCTCTCGTACCTCCACCCTGCTGGCAGAGGGGAAGAAGCCGTTCCGGAATCGTTGAGTGTGTGTCTTCAGGCTCCTGTACCTCCTCCCTGATGGCAGAGGGGAAGAAACTGTTCCTGAATCACTGAGTGTGTGTCTTCAGGCTCCTGTACTGCCACCCTGATGGCAGAGCGGAAGAAGTTGTTACTGAATCACTGCGTGTGTGTCTTCATGCTCCTGTACCTCCTCCCTGATGGCAGAGGGGAAGAAGTTGTTCCTGAATCGTTGAGTGTGTGTCTTCAGGATCCCGAAACTCCTCGCTGATGGCAGAGGAGAACAAGCCGTTCCGGAATCGTTGAGTGCGTGTCTTCAGTCTCCCGTACCACCTCCCTGACGGTATAGGGGAAGAAGCTGTTCCTGAATTGTTGGATGTCTTCAGGCTCCTGTACCACATCCCTGATGGCAGAGGGGAAGAAACTGTTCCTAAATCATTGAATGTGTGTCTTCAGGCTCCTGTACCACATCCCTGATGGCAGAGGGGAAGAAACTGTTCCTGAATCATTGAGTGTGTTTCTTCAGTCTCTCGTAACTCCTCCCTGATGGCAGAGGGGAAGAAGCTGTTCCTGAATCGTTGAGTGTGTGTCTTCAGGCTCCTGTACCCCCTCCCTGATGGCAGAGGGGAAGAAGCCGTTCCGGAATCGTTGAGTGTGTGTCTTCAGGCTCCTGTACCTCCTCCCTGATGGCAGAGGGGAAGAAACTGTTCCTGAATCACTGAGTGTGTGTCTTCAGGCTCCTGTACTGCCACCCTGATGGCAGAGCGGAAGAAGTTGTTCCTGAATCACTGCGTGTGTGTCTTCATGCTCCTGTACCTCCTCCCTGATGGCAGAGGGGAAGAAGTTGTTCCTGAATCGTTGAGTGTGTGTCTTCAGGATCCCGAAACTCCTCGCTGAAGGCAGAGGGGAAGAAGCCGTTCCGGAATCGTTGAGTGTGTGTCTTCAGGCTCCTGTACCTCCTCCCTGACGGTATAGGGGAAGAAGCTGTTCCTGAATCGTTGAGTGTCTTCAGGCTCCTGTACCACATCCCTGATGGCAGAGGGGAAGAAACTGTTCCTGAATCATTGAGTGTGTGTCTTCAGGCTCCTGTACCACATCCCTGACGTTATATGGGAAGAAGCTGTTCCTGAATCACTGAGTGTGTGTCTTCAGGCTCCTGTACTGCCACCCTGATGGCAGAGGGGAAGAAGTAGTTCCTGAATCACTGCGTGTGTGTCTTCAGGCTCCTGTACCGCCTCCCTGATGGCAGAGGATAAGAAACTGTTCCTGAATCACTGAGTGTGTGTCTTCAGGCTCCTGTACCGCCTCCCTGATGGCAGAGGGGAAGAAGCTGTTCCTGAATCACTGAGTGTGTGTCTTCAGGCTCCTGTACCTCCTCCCTGCTGGCAGAGGGGAAGAAGCCGTTCCGGAATCGTTGAGTGTGTGTCTTCAGGCTCCTGTACCTCCTCCCTGCTGGCAGAGGGGAAGAAGCTGTTCCTGAATCGTTGAGTGTCTTCAGGCTCCTGTACCACATCCCTGATGGCAGAGGGGAAGAATCCGTTCCGGAATCGTTGAGTGTGTGTCTTCAGGCTCCCATAACTCCTCCCTGATGGAAGAGGGGAAGAAGCCGTTCCTGAATCATTGAGTGTGTTTCTTCAGGCTCTCGTACCTCCTCCCTGATGGCAGAGGGGTAGAAGCCGTTCCTGAATCGCTGAGTGTGTGTCTTCAGGCTCCTGTACCTCCTCCCTGCTGGCAGAGGGGAAGAAGCCGTTCCGGAATCGTTGAGTGTGTGTCTTCAGGCTCCTGTACCTCCTCCCTGATGGCAGAGGGGAAGAAGCCGTTCCGGAATCACTGAGTGTGTGTCTTCAGGCTCCTGTACTGCCACCCTGATGGCAGAGCGGAAGAAGTTGTTCCTGAATCACTGCGTGTGTGTCTTCATGCTCCTGTACCTCCTCCCTGATGGCAGAGGGGAAGAAGTTGTTCCTGAATCGTTGAGTGTGTGTCTTCAGGATCCCGAAACTCCTCGCTGATGGCAGAGGGGAAGAAGCCGTTCCGGAATCGTTGAGTGCGTGTCTTCAGTCTCCTGTACCACCTCCCTGACGGTATAGGGGAAGAAGCTGTTCCTGAATTGTTGGGTGTCTTCAGGCTCCTGTACCACATCCCTGATGGCAGAGGGGAAGAAACTGTTCCTAAATCATTGAATGTGTGTCTTCAGGCTCCTGTACCACATCCCTGATGGCAGAGGGGAAGAAACTGTTCCGGAATCGTTGAGTGTGTGTCTTCAGGCTCTCGTAACTCCTCCCTGCTGGCAGAGGGGAAGAAGCCGTTCCGGAATCGTTGAGTGTGTGTCTTCAGGCTCCTGTACCTCCTCCCTGATGGCAGAGGGGAAGAAGCTGTTCCTGAATCACTGAGTGTGTGTGTCTTCAGGCTCCTGTACTGCCACCCTGATGGCAGAGCGGAAGAAGTTGTTCCTGAATCACTGCGTGTGTGTCTTCATGCTCCTGTACCTCCTCCCTGATGGCAGAGGGGAAGAAGTTGTTCCTGAATCGTTGAGTGTGTGTCTTCAGGATCCCGAACCTCCTCGCTGAAGGCAGAGGGGAAGAAGCCGTTCCGGAATCGTTGAGTGTGTGTCTTCAGGCTCCTGTACCTCCTCCCTGACGGTATAGGGGAAGAAGCTGTTCCTGAATCGTTGAGTGTCTTCAGGCTCCTGTACCACGTCCCTGATGGCAGAGGGGAAGAAACTGTTCCTGAATCATTGAGTGTGTGTCTTCAGGCTCCTGTACCTCCTCCCTGATGGCAGAGGGGAAGAAGCTGTTCCTGAATCACTGAGTGTGTGTGTCTTCAGGCTCCTGTACTGCCACCCTGATGGCAGAGCGGAAGAAGTTGTTCCTGAATCACTGCGTGTGTGTCTTCATGCTCCTGTACCTCCTCCCTGATGGCAGAGGGGAAGAAGTTGTTCCTGAATCGTTGAGTGTGTGTCTTCAGGATCCCGAACCTCCTCGCTGAAGGCAGAGGGGAAGAAGCCGTTCCGGAATCGTTGAGTGTGTGTCTTCAGGCTCCTGTACCTCCTCCCTGACGGTATAGGGGAAGAAGCTGTTCCTGAATCGTTGAGTGTCTTCAGGCTCCTGTACCACGTCCCTGATGGCAGAGGGGAAGAAACTGTTCCTGAATCATTGAGTGTGTTTCTTCAGGCTCCTGTACCACATCCCTGATGGCAGAGGGGAAGAAACCGTTCCTGAATCATTGAGTGTGGGTCTTCAGGCTCCTGTACCACATCCCTGATGGCAGAGGGGAAGAAACTGTTCCTGAATCACTGAGTGTGTGTCTTCAGGCTCCTGTACCGCCTCCCTGATGGCAGAGGGGAAGAAGCTGTTCCTGAATCACTGAGTGTGTGTCTTCAGGCTCCTGTACCTCCTCCCTGATGGCAGAGGGGAAGAAGCTGTTCCTGAATCGTTGAGTGTGTGTCTTCAGGCTCCTGTACCTCCTCCCTGACGGTATAGGGGAAGAAGCTGTTCCTGAATCGTTGAGTGTCTTCAGGCTCCTGTACCACATCCCTGATGGCAGAGGGGAAGAAACTGTTCCTGAATCATTGAGTGTGTGTTTTCAGGCTCCTGTACCACATCCCTGATGGCAGAGGGGAAGAAACCGTTCCT
The DNA here is from genome assembly GCF_030144855.1 of Hypanus sabinus. Taxonomy (NCBI): domain Eukaryota; kingdom Metazoa; phylum Chordata; class Chondrichthyes; order Myliobatiformes; family Dasyatidae; genus Hypanus; species Hypanus sabinus. Next base: position 55,097 of record NW_026779719.1, read on the forward strand.
GAATCATTGAGTGTGTGTCTTCAGGCTCCTGTACCACATCCCTGATGGCAGAGGGGAAGAAACTGTTCCTGAATCACTGAGTGTGTGTCTTCAGGCTCCTGTACCGCCTCCCTGATGGCAGAGGGGAAGAAGCTGTTCCTGAATCACTGAGTGTGTGTCTTCAGGCTCCTGTACCTCCTCCCTGATGGCAGAGGGGAAGAAGCTGTTCCTGAATCGTTGAGTGTGTGTCTTCAGGCTCCTGTACCTCCTCCCTGACGGTATAGGGGAAGAAGCTGTTCCTGAATCGTTGAGTGTCTTCAGGCTCCTGTACCACATCCCTGATGGCAGAGGGGAAGAAACTGTTCCTGAATCATTGAGTGTGTGTCTTCAGGCTCCTGTACCACATCCCTGATGGCAGAGGGGAAGAAACCGTTCCTGAATCATTGAGTGTGTGTCTTCAGGCTCCTGTACCAAATCCCTGATGGCAGAGGGGAAGAAACTGTTCCTGAATCACTGAGTGTGTGTCTTCAGGCTCCTGTACCACCTCCCTGATGGCAGAGGGGAAAAAGCCGTTCCGGAATCGTTGAGTGTGTGTCTTCATGCTCTCGTACCTCCTCCCTGCTGGCAGAGGGGAAGAAGCCGTTCCTGCATCGTTGAGTGTGTGTCTTCAGGCTCCTGTACCTCCTCCCTGATGGCAGAGGGGAAGAATCCATTCCGGAATTTTTGAGTGCGTGTCCTCAGGCTCCTGTAACTCCACCCTGATGGCAGAGGGGAAGAAGCTGTTCCTGCATCACTGAGTGTGTGCCTTCGGGCTCCTGTACCCCCTCCCTGACGGTAGAGGGGAAGAAGATGTTCCTGAATCGTTGAGTGTGTGGCTTCGGGCTCCTGTTCCTCCTCCCTGACGGCAGAGGAGAAGAAGCTGTTCCTGAATGGCTGAGTGTGTGTCTTCAGGCTCCTGTACCTCCTTACTTATGGCAGAGGGGAAGAAGCTGTTCCTGAATTGCTGAGTCTGTGTCTTCAGGCTCCTATACCTCCTCCCTGATGGCAGAGGGGAAGAAGCTGTTCCTGAATCGCTGAGTGTGTGTCTTCAGGCTCCTGTACCTCCTCCCTGATGGCAGAGGGGAAGAAGCTGTTCTGAATTGCAGAGTGTGAGTCTTCAGGCTCCCGTACCTCCTCCCTGATGGCAGAGGGGAAGAAGCCGTTCCGGAATCGTTGAGTATGTGTCTTCAGTCTCCCGTACCTCCTCACTGACTGTATAGGGGAAGAAGCTGTTCCTGAATCGTTGAGTTTCTTTAGGCTCCTGTACCTCCTCCCTGATGGCAGAGGGGAAGAATTTGTTCCTGAATCCCTGAGTGTGTGTCTTCGGGCTCCTGTACCTCCTCCCTGATGGCAGAGGGGAAGAAACCGTTCCTGAATCATTGAGTGTGTGTCTTCAGGCTCCTGTACCACATCCCTGATGGCAGAGGGGAAGAAACTGTTCCTGAATCACTGAGTGTGTGTCTTCAGGCTCCTGTACCGCCTCCCTGATGGCAGAGGGGAAAAAGCCGTTCCGGAATCGTTGAGTGTGTGTCTTCAGGCTCTCGTACCTCCTCCCTGCTGGCAGAGGGGAAGAAGCCGTTCCTGCATCGTTGAGTGTGTGTCTTCAGGCTCCTGTACCTCCTCCCTGATGGCAGAGGGGAAGAAGCCATTCCGGAATTTTTGAGTGCGTGTCCTCAGGCTCCTGTAACTCCACCCTGATGGCAGAGGGGAAGAAGCTGTTCCTGCATCACTGAGTGTGTGCCTTCGGGCTCCTGTACCCCCTCCCTGACGGTAGAGGGGAAGAAGATGTTCCTGAATCGTTGAGTGTGTGGCTTCGGGCTCCTGTTCCTCCTCCCTGACGGCAGAGGAGAAGAAGCTGTTCCTGAATGGCTGAGTGTGTGTCTTCAGGCTCCTGTACCTCCTTACTTATGGCAGAGGGGAAGAAGCTGTTCCTGAATTGCTGAGTCTGTGTCTTCAGGCTCCTATACCTCCTCCCTGATGGCAGAGGGGAAGAAGCTGTTCCTGAATCGCTGAGTGTGTGTCTTCAGGCTCCTGTACCTCCTCCCTGATGGCAGAGGGGAAGAAGCTGTTCTGAATTGCAGAGTGTGAGTCTTCAGGCTCCCGTACCTCCTCCCTGATGGCAGAGGGGAAGAAGCCGTTCCGGAATCGTTGAGTATGTGTCTTCAGTCTCCCGTACCTCCTCACTGACTGTATAGGGGAAGAAGCTGTTCCTGAATCGTTGAGTTTCTTTAGGCTCCTGTACCTCCTCCCTGATGGCAGAGGGGAAGAATTTGTTCCTGAATCCCTGAGTGTGTGTCTTCGGGCTCCTGTACCTCCTCCCTGATGGCAGAGGGGAAGAAACCGTTCCTGAATCATTGAGTGTGTGTCTTCAGGCTCCTGTACCACATCCCTGATGGCAGAGGGGAAGAAACTGTTCCTGAATCACTGAGTGTGTGTCTTCAGGCTCCTGTACCGCCTCCCTGATGGCAGAGGGGAAAAAGCCGTTCCGGAATCGTTGAGTGTGTGTCTTCAGGCTCTCGTACCTCCTCCCTGCTGGCAGAGGGGAAGAAGCCGTTCCTGCATCGTTGAGTGTGTGTCTTCAGGCTCCTGTACCTCCTCCCTGATGGCAGAGGGGAAGAAGCCATTCCGGAATTTTTGAGTGCGTGTCCTCAGGCTCCTGTAACTCCACCCTGATGGCAGAGGGGAAGAAGCTGTTCCTGCATCACTGAGTGTGTGCCTTCGGGCTCCTGTACCCCCTCCCTGACGGTAGAGGGGAAGAAGATGTTCCTGAATCGTTGAGTGTGTGGCTTCGGGCTCCTGTACCTCCTCCCTGACGGCAGAGGAGAAGAAGCTGTTCCTGAATGGCTGAGTGTGTGTCTTCAGGCTCCTGTACCTCCTTACTTATGGCAGAGGGGAAGAAGCTGTTCCTGAATTGCTGAGTCTGTGTCTTCAGGCTCCTATACCTCCTCCCTGATGGCAGAGGGGAAGAAGCTGTTCCTGAATCGCTGAGTGTGTGTCTTCAGGCTCCTGTACCTCCTCCCTGATGGCAGAGGGGAAGAAGCTGTTCTGAATTGCAGAGTGTGAGTCTTCAGGCTCCCGTACCTCCTCCCTGATGGCAGAGGGGAAGAAGCCGTTCCGGAATCGTTGAGTATGTGTCTTCAGTCTCCCGTAGCTCCTCACTGACTGTATAGGGGAAGAAGCTGTTCCTGAATCGTTGAGTTTCTTTAGGCTCCTGTACCTCCTCCCTGATGGCAGAGGGGAAGAATTTGTTCCTGAATCCCTGAGTGTGTGTCTTCGGGCTCCTGTACCTCCTCCCTGATGGCAGAGGGGAAGAAACTGTTCCTGAATCACTGAGTGTGTGTCTTCAGGCTCCTGTACCGCCTCCCTGATGGCAGAGGGGAAGAAACTGTTCCTGAATCACTGAGTGTGTGTCTTCAGGCTCCTGTACTGCCACCCTGATGGCAGAGCGGAAGAAGTTGTTCCTGAATCACTGCGTGTGTGTCTTCATGCTCCTGTACCTCCTCCCTGATGGCAGAGGGGAAGAAGTTGTTCCTGAATCGTTGAGTGTGTGTCTTCAGGATCCCGAAACTCCTCGCTGAAGGCAGAGGGGAAGAAGCCGTTCCGGAATCGTTGAGTGTGTGTCTTCAGGCTCCTGTACCTCCTCCCTGACGGTATAGGGGAAGAAGCTGTTCCTGAATCGTTGAGTGTCTTCAGGCTCCTGTACCACATCCCTGATGGCAGAGGGGAAGAAACTGTTCCTGAATCATTGAGTGTGTGTCTTCAGGCTCCTGTACCACATCCCTGACGTTATATGGGAAGAAGCTGTTCCTGAATCACTGAGTGTGTGTCTTCAGGCTCCTGTACTGCCACCCTGATGGCAGAGGGGAAGACGTTGTTCCTGAATCACTGCGTGTGTGTCTTCAGGCTCCTGTACCGCCTCCCTGATGGCAGAGGATAAGAAACTGTTCCTGAATCACTGAGTGTGTGTCTTCAGGCTCCTGTACCGCCTCCCTGATGGCAGAGGGGAAGAAGCTGTTCCTGAATCACTGAGTGTGTGTCTTCAGGCTCCTGTACCTCCTCCCTGCTGGCAGAGGGGAAGAAGCCGTTCCGGAATCGTTGAGTGCGTGTCTTCAGGCTCCCGTACCACCTCCCTGACGGTATAGGGGAAGAAGCTGTTCCTGAATCGTTGAGTGTCTTCAGGCTCCTGTACCACATCCCTGATGGCAGAGGGGAAGAAGCCGTTCCGGAATCGTTGAGTGCGTGTCTTCAGGCTCCCGTACCACCTCCCTGACGGTATAGGGGAAGAAGCTGTTCCTGAATCGTTGAGTGTCTTCATGCTCCTGTACCACATCCCTGATGGCAGAGGGGAAGAATCCGTTCCGGAATCGTTCAGTGTGTGTCTTCAGGCTCCCATAACTCCTCCCTGATGGAAGAGGGGAAGAAGCCGTTCCTGAATCATTGAGTGTGTTTCTTCAGGCTCTCGTACCTCCTCCCTGATGGCAGAGGGGAAGAAGCCGTTCCGGAATCGTTGAGTGTGTGTCTTCAGGCTCTCGTACCTCCACCCTGCTGGCAGAGGGGAAGAAGCCGTTCCGGAATCGTTGAGTGTGTGTCTTCAGGCTCCTGTACCTCCTCCCTGATGGCAGAGGGGAAGAAACTGTTCCTGAATCACTGAGTGTGTGTCTTCAGGCTCCTGTACTGCCACCCTGATGGCAGAGCGGAAGAAGTTGTTCCTGAATCACTGCGTGTGTGTCTTCATGCTCCTGTACCTCCTCCCTGATGGCAGAGGGGAAGAAGTTGTTCCTGAATCGTTGAGTGTGTGTCTTCAGGATCCCGAAACTCCTCGCTGATGGCAGAGGGGAAGAAGCCGTTCCGGAATCGTTGAGTGCGTGTCTTCAGTCTCCCGTACCACCTCCCTGACGGTATAGGGGAAGAAGCTGTTCCTGAATTGTTGGGTGTCTTCAGGCTCCTGTACCACATCCCTGATGGCAGAGGGGAAGAAACTGTTCCTGAATCATTGAGTGTGTGTCTTTAGGCTCCTGTACCACATCCCTGATGGCAGAGGGGAAGAAACCGTTCCTGAATCATTGAGTGTGTGTCTTCAGGCTCCTGTACCACATCCCTGATGGCAGAGGGGAAGAAGCCGTTCCGGAATCGTTGAGTGTGTGTCTTCAGGCTCTCGTACCTCCACCCTGCTGGCAGAGGGGAAGAAGCCGTTCCGGAATCGTTGAGTGTGTGTCTTCAGGCTCCTGTACCTCCTCCCTGATGGCAGAGGGGAAGAAACTGTTCCTGAATCACTGAGTGTGTGTCTTCAGGCTCCTGTACTGCCACCCTGATGGCAGAGCGGAAGAAGTTGTTACTGAATCACTGCGTGTGTGTCTTCATGCTCCTGTACCTCCTCCCTGATGGCAGAGGGGAAGAAGTTGTTCCTGAATCGTTGAGTGTGTGTCTTCAGGATCCCGAAACTCCTCGCTGATGGCAGAGGAGAAGAAGCCGTTCCGGAATCGTTGAGTGCGTGTCTTCAGTCTCCCGTACCACCTCCCTGACGGTATAGGGGAAGAAGCTGTTCCTGAATTGTTGGGTGTCTTCAGGCTCCTGTACCACATCCCTGATGGCAGAGGGGAAGAAACTGTTCCTAAATCATTGAATGTGTGTCTTCAGGCTCCTGTACCACATCCCTGATGGCAGAGGGGAAGAAACTGTTCCTGAATCATTGAGTGTGTTTCTTCAGTCTCTCGTAACTCCTCCCTGATGGCAGAGGGGAAGAAGCCGTTCCGGAATCGTTGAGTGTGTGTCTTCAGGCTCCTGTACCTCCTCCCTGATGGCAGAGGGGAAGAAACTGTTCCTGAATCACTGAGTGTGTGTCTTCAGGCTCCTGTACTGCCACCCTGATGGCAGAGCGGAAGAAGTTGTTCCTGAATCACTGCGTGTGTGTCTTCATGCTCCTGTACCTCCTCCCTGATGGCAGAGGGGAAGAAGTTGTTCCTGAATCGTTGAGTGTGTGTCTTCAGGATCCCGAAACTCCTCGCTGAAGGCAGAGGGGAAGAAGCCGTTCCGGAATCGTTGAGTGTGTGTCTTCAGGCTCCTGTACCTCCTCCCTGACGGTATAGGGGAAGAAGCTGTTCCTGAATCGTTGAGTGTCTTCAGGCTCCTGTACCACATCCCTGATGGCAGAGGGGAAGAAACTGTTCCTGAATCATTGAGTGTGTGTCTTCAGGCTCCTGTACCACATCCCTGACGTTATATGGGAAGAAGCTGTTCCTGAATCACTGAGTGTGTGTCTTCAGGCTCCTGTACTGCCACCCTGATGGCAGAGGGGAAGAAGTAGTTCCTGAATCACTGCGTGTGTGTCTTCAGGCTCCTGTACCGCCTCCCTGATGGCAGAGGATAAGAAACTGTTCCTGAATCACTGAGTGTGTGTCTTCAGGCTCCTGTACCGCCTCCCTGATGGCAGAGGGGAAGAAGCTGTTCCTGAATCACTGAGTGTGTGTCTTCAGGCTCCTGTACCTCCTCCCTGCTGGCAGAGGGGAAGAAGCCGTTCCGGAATCGTTGAGTGTGTGTCTTCAGGCTCCTGTACCTCCTCCCTGCTGGCAGAGGGGAAGAAGCCGTTCCGGAATCGTTGAGTGTGTGTCTTCAGGCTCCTGTACCTCCTCCCTGCTGGCAGAGGGGAAGAAGCTGTTCCTGAATCGTTGAGTGTCTTCAGGCTCCTGTACCACATCCCTGATGGCAGAGGGGAAGAATCCGTTCCGGAATCGTTGAGTGTGTGTCTTCAGGCTCCCATAACTCCTCCCTGATGGCAGAGGGGAAGAAGTTGTTCCTGAATCGTTGAGTGTGTGTCTTCAGGATCCCGAAACTCCTCGCTGATGGCAGAGGAGAAGAAGCCGTTCCGGAATCGTTGAGTGCGTGTCTTCAGTCTCCCGTACCACCTCCCTGACGGTATAGGGGAAGAAGCTGTTCCTGAATTGTTGGGTGTCTTCAGGCTCCTGTACCACATCCCTGATGGCAGAGGGGAAGAAACTGTTCCTAAATCATTGAATGTGTGTCTTCAGGCTCCTGTACCACATCCCTGATGGCAGAGGGGAAGAAACTGTTCCTGAATCATTGAGTGTGTTTCTTCAGTCTCTCGTAACTCCTCCCTGATGGCAGAGGGGAAGAAGCCGTTCCGGAATCGTTGAGTGTGTGTCTTCAGGCTCCTGTACCTCCTCCCTGATGGCAGAGGGGAAGAAACTGTTCCTGAATCACTGAGTGTGTGTCTTCAGGCTCCTGTACTGCCACCCTGATGGCAGAGCGGAAGAAGTTGTTCCTGAATCACTGCGTGTGTGTCTTCATGCTCCTGTACCTCCTCCCTGATGGCAGAGGGGAAGAAGTTGTTCCTGAATCGTTGAGTGTGTGTCTTCAGGATCCCGAAACTCCTCGCTGAAGGCAGAGGGGAAGAAGCCGTTCCGGAATCGTTGAGTGTGTGTCTTCAGGCTCCTGTACCTCCTCCCTGACGGTATAGGGGAAGAAGCTGTTCCTGAATCGTTGAGTGTCTTCAGGCTCCTGTACCACATCCCTGATGGCAGAGGGGAAGAAACTGTTCCTGAATCATTGAGTGTGTGTCTTCAGGCTCCTGTACCACATCCCTGACGTTATATGGGAAGAAGCTGTTCCTGAATCACTGAGTGTGTGTCTTCAGGCTCCTGTACTGCCACCCTGATGGCAGAGGGGAAGAAGTAGTTCCTGAATCACTGCGTGTGTGTCTTCAGGCTCCTGTACCGCCTCCCTGATGGCAGAGGATAAGAAACTGTTCCTGAATCACTGAGTGTGTGTCTTCAGGCTCCTGTACCGCCTCCCTGATGGCAGAGGGGAAGAAGCTGTTCCTGAATCACTGAGTGTGTGTCTTCAGGCTCCTGTACCTCCTCCCTGCTGGCAGAGGGGAAGAAGCCGTTCCGGAATCGTTGAGTGTGTGTCTTCAGGCTCCTGTACCTCCTCCCTGCTGGCAGAGGGGAAGAAGCTGTTCCTGAATCGTTGAGTGTCTTCAGGCTCCTGTACCACATCCCTGATGGCAGAGGGGAAGAATCCGTTCCGGAATCGTTGAGTGTGTGTCTTCAGGCTCCCATAACTCCTCCCTGATGGAAGAGGGGAAGAAGCCGTTCCTGAATCATTGAGTGTGTTTCTTCAGGCTCTCGTACCTCCTCCCTGATGGCAGAGGGGTAGAAGCCGTTCCTGAATCGCTGAGTGTGTGTCTTCAGGCTCCTGTACCTCCTCCCTGCTGGCAGAGGGGAAGAAGCCGTTCCGGAATCGTTGAGTGTGTGTCTTCAGGCTCCTGTACCTCCTCCCTGATGGCAGAGGGGAAGAAGCCGTTCCGGAATCACTGAGTGTGTGTCTTCAGGCTCCTGTACTGCCACCCTGATGGCAGAGCGGAAGAAGTTGTTCCTGAATCACTGCGTGTGTGTCTTCATGCTCCTGTACCTCCTCCCTGATGGCAGAGGGGAAGAAGTTGTTCCTGAATCGTTGAGTGTGTGTCTTCAGGATCCCGAAACTCCTCGCTGATGGCAGAGGGGAAGAAGCCGTTCCGGAATCGTTGAGTGCGTGTCTTCAGTCTCCTGTACCACCTCCCTGACGGTATAGGGGAAGAAGCTGTTCCTGAATTGTTGGGTGTCTTCAGGCTCCTGTACCACATCCCTGATGGCAGAGGGGAAGAAACTGTTCCTAAATCATTGAATGTGTGTCTTCAGGCTCCTGTACCACATCCCTGATGGCAGAGGGGAAGAAACTGTTCCGGAATCGTTGAGTGTGTGTCTTCAGGCTCTCGTAACTCCTCCCTGCTGGCAGAGGGGAAGAAGCCGTTCCGGAATCGTTGAGTGTGTGTCTTCAGGCTCCTGTACCTCCTCCCTGATGGCAGAGGGGAAGAAGCTGTTCCTGAATCACTGAGTGTGTGTCTTCAGGCTCCTGTACCTCCTCCCTGCTGGCAGAGGGGAAGAAGCCGTTCCGGAATCGTTGAGTGCGTGTCTTCAGGCTCCCGTACCACCTCCCTGACGGTATAGGGGAAGAAGCTGTTCCTGAATCGTTGAGTGTCTTCAGGCTCCTGTACCACATCCCTGATGGCAGAGGGGAAGAATCCGTTCCGGAATCGTTGAGTGTGTGTCTTCAGGCTCCCATAACTCCTCCCTGATGGAAGAGGGGAAGAAACCGTTCCTGAATCATTGAGTGTGTTTCTTCAGGCTCCCGAACCTCCTCCCTGATGGCAGAGGGGAAGAAGCCGTTCCGGAATCGTTGAGTGTGTGTCTTCAGGCTCTCGTACCTCCACCCTGCTGGCAGAGGGGAAGAAGCCGTTCCGGAATCGTTGAGTGTGTGTCTTCAGGCTCCTGTACCTCCTCCCTGATGGCAGAGGGGAAGAAACTGTTCCTGAATCACTGAGTGTGTGTCTTCAGGCTCCTGTACTGCCACCCTGATGGCAGAGCGGAAGAAGTTGTTCCTGAATCACTGCGTGTGTGCCTTCATGCTCCTGTACCTCCTCCCTGATGGCAGAGGGGAAGAAGTTGTTCCTGAATCGTTGAGTGTGTGTCTTCAGGATCCCGAAACTCCTCGCTGATGGCAGAGGGGAAGAAGCCGTTCCGGAATCGTTGAGTGCGTGTCTTCAGTCTCCCGTACCACCTCCCTGACGGTATAGGGGAAGAAGCTGTTCCTGAATTGTTGGGTGTCTTCAGGCTCCTGTACCACATCCCTGATGGCAGAGGGGAAGAAACTGTTCCTAAATCATTGAATGTGTGTCTTCAGGCTCCTGTACCACATCCCTGATGGCAGAGGGGAAGAAACTGTTCCTGAATCATTGAGTGTGTTTCTTCAGGCTCCTGTAACTCCTCCCTGATGGCAGAGGGGAAGAAGCCGTTCCGGAATCGTTGAGTGTGTGTCTTCAGGCTCTCGTACCTCCTCCCTGCTGGCAGAGGGGAAGAAGCCGTTCCGGAATCGTTGAGTGTGTGTCTTCAGGCTCCTGTACCTCCTCCCTGATGGCAGAGGGGAAGAAACTGTTCCTGAATCACTGAGTGTATGTCTTCAGGGTCCTGTACCGCCTCCCTGATGGCAGAGGGGAAGAAGTTGTTCCTGAATCGTTGAGTGTGTGTCTTCAGGCTCTCGTAACTCCTCCCTGATGGCAGAGGGGAAGAAGCCGTTCCGGAATCTTTGACTGTGTGTCTTCAGGCTCCTGTACCTCCTCCCTGATGGCAGAGGGGAAGAAACTGTTCCTGAATCACTGCGTGTGTGTCTTCATGCTCCTGTACCTCCTCCCTGATGGCAGAGGGGAAGAAACTGTTCCTGAATCACTGAGTGTGTGTCTTCAGGCTCCTGTACCTCCTCCCTGATGACAGAGGGGAAGAAACTGTTCCTGAATCATTGAGTGTGTTTCTTCAGGCTCTCGTACCTCCTCCCTGATGGCAGAGGGGAAGAAAGTGTTCCTGAATCACTGCGTGTGTGTCTTCATGCTCCTGTACCTCCTCCCTGATGGCAGAGGGGAAGAAGTTGTTCCTGAATCGTTGAGTGTGTGTCTTCAGGATCCCGAACCTCCTCGCTGAAGGCAGAGGGGAAGAAGCCGTTCCGGAATCGTTGAGTGTGTGTCTTCAGGCTCCTGTACCTCCTCCCTGATGGTATAGGGGAAGAAGCTGTTCCTGAATCGTTGAGTGTCTTCAGGCTCCTGTACCCCGTCCCTGATGGCAGAGGGGAAGAAACTGTTCCTGAATCATTGAGTGTGTTTCTTCAGGCTCCTGTACCACATCCCTGATGGCAGAGGGGAAGAAACCGTTCCTGAATCATTGAGTGTGTGTCTTCAGGCTCCTGTACCACATCCCTGATGGCAGAGGGGAAGAAACTGTTCCTGAATCACTGAGTGTGTGTCTTCAGGCTCCTGTACCGCCTCCCTGATGGCAGAGGGGAAGAAGCTGTTCCTGAATCACTGAGTGTGTGTCTTCAGGCTCCTGTACCTCCTCCCTGATGGCAGAGGGGAAGAAGCTGTTCCTGAATCGTTGAGTGTGTGTCTTCAGGCTCCTGTACCTCCTCCCTGACGGTATAGGGGAAGAAGCTGTTCCTGAATCGTTGAGTGTCTTCAGGCTCCTGTACCACATCCCTGATGGCAGAGGGGAAGAAACTGTTCCTGAATCATTGAGTGTGTGTCTTCAGGCTCCTGTACCACATCCCTGATGGCAGAGGGGAAGAAACCGTTCCTGAATCATTGAGTGTGTGTCTTCAGGCTCCTGTACCACATCCCTGATGGCAGAGGGGAAGAAGCCGTTCCGGAATCGTTGAGTGTGTGTCTTCAGGCTCTCGTACCTCCACCCTGCTGGCAGAGGGGAAGAAGCCGTTCCGGAATCGTTGAGTGTGTGTCTTCAGGCTCCTGTACCTCCTCCCTGATGGCAGAGGGGAAGAAACTGTTCCTGAATCACTGAGTGTGTGTCTTCAGGCTCCTGTACTGCCACCCTGATGGCAGAGCGGAAGAAGTTGTTACTGAATCACTGCGTGTGTGTCTTCATGCTCCTGTACCTCCTCCCTGATGGCAGAGGGGAAGAAGTTGTTCCTGAATCGTTGAGTGTGTGTCTTCAGGATCCCGAAACTCCTCGCTGATGGCAGAGGAGAAGAAGCCGTTCCGGAATCGTTGAGTGCGTGTCTTCAGTCTCCCGTACCACCTCCCTGACGGTATAGGGGAAGAAGCTGTTCCTGAATTGTTGGGTGTCTTCAGGCTCCTGTACCACATCCCTGATGGCAGAGGGGAAGAAACTGTTCCTAAATCATTGAATGTGTGTCTTCAGGCTCCTGTACCACATCCCTGATGGCAGAGGGGAAGAAACTGTTCCTGAATCATTGAGTGTGTTTCTTCAGTCTCTCGTAACTCCTCCCTGATGGCAGAGGGGAAGAAGCTGTTCCTGAATCGTTGAGTGTGTGTCTTCAGGCTCCTGTACCCCCTCCCTGATGGCAGAGGGGAAGAAGCCGTTCCGGAATCGTTGAGTGTGTGTCTTCAGGCTCCTGTACCTCCTCCCTGATGGCAGAGGGGAAGAAACTGTTCCTGAATCACTGAGTGTGTGTCTTCAGGCTCCTGTACTGCCACCCTGATGGCAGAGCGGAAGAAGTTGTTCCTGAATCACTGCGTGTGTGTCTTCATGCTCCTGTACCTCCTCCCTGATGGCAGAGGGGAAGAAGTTGTTCCTGAATCGTTGAGTGTGTGTCTTCAGGATCCCGAAACTCCTCGCTGAAGGCAGAGGGGAAGAAGCCGTTCCGGAATCGTTGAGTGTGTGTCTTCAGGCTCCTGTACCTCCTCCCTGACGGTATAGGGGAAGAAGCTGTTCCTGAATCGTTGAGTGTCTTCAGGCTCCTGTACCACATCCCTGATGGCAGAGGGGAAGAAACTGTTCCTGAATCATTGAGTGTGTGTCTTCAGGCTCCTGTACCACATCCCTGACGTTATATGGGAAGAAGCTGTTCCTGAATCACTGAGTGTGTGTCTTCAGGCTCCTGTACTGCCACCCTGATGGCAGAGGGGAAGAAGTAGTTCCTGAATCACTGCGTGTGTGTCTTCAGGCTCCTGTACCGCCTCCCTGATGGCAGAGGATAAGAAACTGTTCCTGAATCACTGAGTGTGTGTCTTCAGGCTCCTGTACCGCCTCCCTGATGGCAGAGGGGAAGAAGCTGTTCCTGAATCACTGAGTGTGTGTCTTCAGGCTCCTGTACCTCCTCCCTGCTGGCAGAGGGGAAGAAGCCGTTCCGGAATCGTTGAGTGTGTGTCTTCAGGCTCCTGTACCTCCTCCCTGCTGGCAGAGGGGAAGAAGCTGTTCCTGAATCGTTGAGTGTCTTCAGGCTCCTGTACCACATCCCTGATGGCAGAGGGGAAGAATCCGTTCCGGAATCGTTGAGTGTGTGTCTTCAGGCTCCCATAACTCCTCCCTGATGGAAGAGGGGAAGAAGCCGTTCCTGAATCATTGAGTGTGTTTCTTCAGGCTCTCGTACCTCCTCCCTGATGGCAGAGGGGTAGAAGCCGTTCCTGAATCGCTGAGTGTGTGTCTTCAGGCTCCTGTACCTCCTCCCTGCTGGCAGAGGGGAAGAAGCCGTTCCGGAATCGTTGAGTGTGTGTCTTCAGGCTCCTGTACCTCCTCCCTGATGGCAGAGGGGAAGAAGTTGTTCCTGAATCGTTGAGTGTGTGTCTTCAGGATCCCGAAACTCCTCGCTGATGGCAGAGGGGAAGAAGCCGTTCCGGAATCGTTGAGTGCGTGTCTTCAGTCTCCTGTACCACCTCCCTGACGGTATAGGGGAAGAAGCTGTTCCTGAATTGTTGGGTGTCTTCAGGCTCCTGTACCACATCCCTGATGGCAGAGGGGAAGAAACTGTTCCTAAATCATTGAATGTGTGTCTTCAGGCTCCTGTACCACATCCCTGATGGCAGAGGGGAAGAAACTGTTCCGGAATCGTTGAGTGTGTGTCTTCAGGCTCTCGTAACTCCTCCCTGCTGGCAGAGGGGAAGAAGCCGTTCCGGAATCGTTGAGTGTGTGTCTTCAGGCTCCTGTACCTCCTCCCTGATGGCAGAGGGGAAGAAGCTGTTCCTGAATCACTGAGTGTGTGTGTCTTCAGGCTCCTGTACTGCCACCCTGATGGCAGAGCGGAAGAAGTTGTTCCTGAATCACTGCGTGTGTGTCTTCATGCTCCTGTACCTCCTCCCTGATGGCAGAGGGGAAGAAGTTGTTCCTGAATCGTTGAGTGTGTGTCTTCAGGATCCCGAACCTCCTCGCTGAAGGCAGAGGGGAAGAAGCCGTTCCGGAATCGTTGAGTGTGTGTCTTCAGGCTCCTGTACCTCCTCCCTGACGGTATAGGGGAAGAAGCTGTTCCTGAATCGTTGAGTGTCTTCAGGCTTCTGTACCACGTCCCTGATGGCAGAGGGGAAGAAACTGTTCCTGAATCATTGAGTGTGTGTCTTCAGGCTCCTGTACCTCCTCCCTGATGGCAGAGGGGAAGAAGCTGTTCCTGAATCACTGAGTGTGTGTGTCTTCAGGCTCCTGTACTGCCACCCTGATGGCAGAGCGGAAGAAGTTGTTCCTGAATCACTGCGTGTGTGTCTTCATGCTCCTGTACCTCCTCCCTGATGGCAGAGGGGAAGAAGTTGTTCCTGAATCGTTGAGTGTGTGTCTTCAGGATCCCGAACCTCCTCGCTGAAGGCCGAGGGGAAGAAGCCGTTCCGGAATCGTTGAGTGTGTGTCTTCAGGCTCCTGTACCTCCTCCCTGACGGTATAGGGGAAGAAGCTGTTCCTGAATCGTTGAGTGTCTTCAGGCTCCTGTACCACGTCCCTGATGGCAGAGGGGAAGAAACTGTTCCTGAATCATTGAGTGTGTTTCTTCAGGCTCCTGTACCACATCCCTGATGGCAGAGGGGAAGAAACCGTTCCTGAATCATTGAGTGTGTGTCTTCAGGCTCCTGTACCACATCCCTGATGGCAGAGGGGAAGAAACTGTTCCTGAATCACTGAGTGTGTGTCTTCAGGCTCCTGTACCGCCTCCCTGATGGCAGAGGGGAAGAAGCTGTTCCTGAATCACTGAGTGTGTGTCTTCAGGCTCCTGTACCTCCTCCCTGATGGCAGAGGGGAAGAAGCTGTTCCTGAATCGTTGAGTGTGTGTCTTCAGGCTCCTGTACCTCCTCCCTGACGGTATAGGGGAAGAAGCTGTTCCTGAATCGTTGAGTGTCTTCAGGCTCCTGTACCACATCCCTGATGGCAGAGGGGAAGAAACTGTTCCTGAATCATTGAGTGTGTGTTTTCAGGCTCCTGTACCACATCCCTGATGGCAGAGGGGAAGAAACCGTTCCTGAATCATTGAGTGTGTGTCTTCAGGCTCCTGTACCACATCCCTGATGGCAGAGGGGAAGAAACTGTTCCTGAATCACTGAGTGTGTGTCTTCAGGCTCCTGTACCGCCTCCCTGATGGCAGAGGGGAAGAAGCTGTTCCTGAATCACTGAGTGTGTGTCTTCAGGCTCCTGTACCTCCTCCCTGATGGCAGAGGGGAAGAAGCTGTTCCTGAATCGTTGAGTGTGTGTCTTCAGGCTCCTGTACCTCCTCCCTGACGGTATAGGGGAAGAAGCTGTTCCTGAATCGTTGAGTGTCTTCAGGCTCCTGTACCACATCCCTGATGGCAGAGGGGAAGAAACTGTTCCTGAATCATTGAGTGTGTGTCTTCAGGCTCCTGTACCACATCCCTGATGGCAGAGGGGAAGAAACCGTTCCTGAATCATTGAGTGTGTGTCTTCAGGCTCCTGTACCAAATCCCTGATGGCAGAGGGGAAGAAACTGTTCCTGAATCACTGAGTGTGTGTCTTCAGGCTCCTGTACCACCTCCCTGATGGCAGAGGGGAAAAAGCCGTTCCGGAATCGTTGAGTGTGTGTCTTCAGGCTCTCGTACCTCCTCCCTGCTGGCAGAGGGGAAGAAGCCGTTCCTGCATCGTTGAGTGTGTGTCTTCAGGCTCCTGTACCTCCTCCCTGATGGCAGAGGGGAAGAAGCCATTCCGGAATTTTTGAGTGCGTGTCCTCAGGCTCCTGTAACTCCACCCTGATGGCAGAGGGGAAGAAGCTGTTCCTGCATCACTGAGTGTGTGCCTTCGGGCTCCTGTACCCCCTCCCTGACGGTAGAGGGGAAGAAGATGTTCCTGAATCGTTGAGTGTGTGGCTTCGGGCTCCTGTTCCTCCTCCCTGACGGCAGAGGAGAAGAAGCTGTTCCTGAATGGCTGAGTGTGTGTCTTCAGGCTCCTGTACCTCCTTACTTATGGCAGAGGGGAAGAAGCTGTTCCTGAATTGCTGAGTCTGTGTCTTCAGGCTCCTATACCTCCTCCCTGATGGCAGAGGGGAAGAAGCTGTTCCTGAATCGCTGAGTGTGTGTCTTCAGGCTCCTGTACCTCCTCCCTGATGGCAGAGGGGAAGAAGCTGTTCTGAATTGCAGAGTGTGAGTCTTCAGGCTCCCGTACCTCCTCCCTGATGGCAGAGGGGAAGAAGCCGTTCCGGAATCGTTGAGTATGTGTCTTCAGTCTCCCGTACCTCCTCACTGACTGTATAGGGGAAGAAGCTGTTCCTGAATCGTTGAGTTTCTTTAGGCTCCTGTACCTCCTCCCTGATGGCAGAGGGGAAGAATTTGTTCCTGAATCCCTGAGTGTGTGTCTTCGGGCTCCTGTACCTCCTCCCTGATGGCAGAGGGGAAGAAACCGTTCCTGAATCATTGAGTGTGTGTCTTCAGGCTCCTGTACCACATCCCTGATGGCAGAGGGGAAGAAACTGTTCCTGAATCACTGAGTGTGTGTCTTCAGGCTCCTGTACCGCCTCCCTGATGGCAGAGGGGAAAAAGCCGTTCCGGAATCGTTGAGTGTGTGTCTTCAGGCTCTCGTACCTCCTCCCTGCTGGCAGAGGGGAAGAAGCCGTTCCTGCATCGTTGAGTGTGTGTCTTCAGGCTCCTGTACCTCCTCCCTGATGGCAGAGGGGAAGAAGCCATTCCGGAATTTTTGAGTGCGTGTCCTCAGGCTCCTGTAACTCCACCCTGATGGCAGAGGGGAAGAAGCTGTTCCTGCATCACTGAGTGTGTGCCTTCGGGCTCCTGTACCCCCTCCCTGACGGTAGAGGGGAAGAAGATGTTCCTGAATCGTTGAGTGTGTGGCTTCGGGCTCCTGTTCCTCCTCCCTGACGGCAGAGGAGAAGAAGCTGTTCCTGAATGGCTGAGTGTGTGTCTTCAGGCTCCTGTACCTCCTTACTTATGGCAGAGGGGAAGAAGCTGTTCCTGAATTGCTGAGTCTGTGTCTTCAGGCTCCTATACCTCCTCCCTGATGGCAGAGGGGAAGAAGCTGTTCCTGAATCGCTGAGTGTGTGTCTTCAGGCTCCTGTACCTCCTCCCTGATGGCAGAGGGGAAGAAGCTGTTCTGAATTGCAGAGTGTGAGTCTTCAGGCTCCCGTACCTCCTCCCTGATGGCAGAGGGGAAGAAGCCGTTCCGGAATCGTTGAGTATGTGTCTTCAGTCTCCCGTACCTCCTCACTGACTGTATAGGGGAAGAAGCTGTTCCTGAATCGTTGAGTTTCTTTAGGCTCCTGTACCTCCTCCCTGATGGCAGAGGGGAAGAATTTGTTCCTGAATCCCTGAGTGTGTGTCTTCGGGCTCCTGTACCTCCTCCCTGATGGCAGAGGGGAAGAAACTGTTCCTGAATCACTGAGTGTGTGTCTTCAGGCTCCTGTACCGCCTCCCTGATGGCAGAGGGGAAGAAACTGTTCCTGAATCACTGAGTGTGTGTCTTCAGGCTCCTGTACTGCCACCCTGATGGCAGAGCGGAAGAAGTTGTTCCTGAATCACTGCGTGTGTGTCTTCATGCTCCTGTACCTCCTCCCTGATGGCAGAGGGGAAGAAGTTGTTCCTGAATCGTTGAGTGTGTGTCTTCAGGATCCCGAAACTCCTCGCTGAAGGCAGAGGGGAAGAAGCCGTTCCGGAATCGTTGAGTGTGTGTCTTCAGGCTCCTGTACCTCCTCCCTGATGGCAGAGGGGAAGAAACTGTTCCTGAATCACTGAGTGTGTGTCTTCAGGCTCCTGTACCACGTCCCTGATGGCAGAGGGGAAGAAACTGTTCCTGAATCATTGAGTGTGTTTCTTCAGGCTCCTGTACCACATCCCTGATGGCAGAGGGGAAGAAACCGTTCCTGAATCATTGAGTGTGTGTCTTCAGGCTCCTGTACCACATCCCTGATGGCAGAGGGGAAGAAACTGTTCCTGAATCACTGAGTGTGTGTCTTCAGGCTCCTGTACCGCCTCCCTGATGGCAGAGGGGAAGAAGCTGTTCCTGAATCACTGAGTGTGTGTCTTCAGGCTCCTGTACCTCCTCCCTGATGGCAGAGGGGAAGAAGCTGTTCCTGAATCGTTGAGTGTGTGTCTTCAGGCTCCTGTACCTCCTCCCTGACGGTATAGGGGAAGAAGCTGTTCCTGAATCGTTGAGTGTCTTCAGGCTCCTGTACCACATCCCTGATGGCAGAGGGGAAGAAACTGTTCCTGAATCATTGAGTGTGTGTTTTCAGGCTCCTGTACCACATCCCTGATGGCAGAGGGGAAGAAACCGTTCCTGAATCATTGAGTGTGTGTCTTCAGGCTCCTGTACCACATCCCTGATGGCAGAGGGGAAGAAACTGTTCCTGAATCACTGAGTGTGTGTCTTCAGGCTCCTGTACCGCCTCCCTGATGGCAGAGGGGAAGAAGCTGTTCCTGAATCACTGAGTGTGTGTCTTCAGGCTCCTGTACCTCCTCCCTGATGGCAGAGGGGAAGAAGCTGTTCCTGAATCGTTGAGTGTGTGTCTTCAGGCTCCTGTACCTCCTCCCTGACGGTATAGGGGAAGAAGCTGTTCCTGAATCGTTGAGTGTCTTCAGGCTCCTGTACCACATCCCTGATGGCAGAGGGGAAGAAACTGTTCCTGAATCATTGAGTGTGTGTCTTCAGGCTCCTGTACCACATCCCTGATGGCAGAGGGGAAGAAACCGTTCCTGAATCATTGAGTGTGTGTCTTCAGGCTCCTGTACCAAATCCCTGATGGCAGAGGGGAAGAAACTGTTCCTGAATCACTGAGTGTGTGTCTTCAGGCTCCTGTACCACCTCCCTGATGGCAGAGGGGAAAAAGCCGTTCCGGAATCGTTGAGTGTGTGTCTTCAGGCTCTCGTACCTCCTCCCTGCTGGCAGAGGGGAAGAAGCCGTTCCTGCATCGTTGAGTGTGTGTCTTCAGGCTCCTGTACCTCCTCCCTGATGGCAGAGGGGAAGAAGCCATTCCGGAATTTTTGAGTGCGTGTCCTCAGGCTCCTGTAACTCCACCCTGATGGCAGAGGGGAAGAAGCTGTTCCTGCATCACTGAGTGTGTGCCTTCGGGCTCCTGTACCCCCTCCCTGACGGTAGAGGGGAAGAAGATGTTCCTGAATCGTTGAGTGTGTGGCTTCGGGCTCCTGTTCCTCCTCCCTGACGGCAGAGGAGAAGAAGCTGTTCCTGAATGGCTGAGTGTGTGTCTTCAGGCTCCTGTACCTCCTTACTTATGGCAGAGGGGAAGAAGCTGTTCCTGAATTGCTGAGTCTGTGTCTTCAGGCTCCTATACCTCCTCCCTGATGGCAGAGGGGAAGAAGCTGTTCCTGAATCGCTGAGTGTGTGTCTTCAGGCTCCTGTACCTCCTCCCTGATGGCAGAGGGGAAGAAGCTGTTCTGAATTGCAGAGTGTGAGTCTTCAGGCTCCCGTACCTCCTCCCTGATGGCAGAGGGGAAGAAGCCGTTCCGGAATCGTTGAGTATGTGTCTTCAGTCTCCCGTACCTCCTCACTGACTGTATAGGGGAAGAAGCTGTTCCTGAATCGTTGAGTTTCTTTAGGCTCCTGTACCTCCTCCCTGATGGCAGAGGGGAAGAATTTGTTCCTGAATCCCTGAGTGTGTGTCTTCGGGCTCCTGTACCTCCTCCCTGATGGCAGAGGGGAAGAAACCGTTCCTGAATCATTGAGTGTGTGTCTTCAGGCTCCTGTACCACATCCCTGATGGCAGAGGGGAAGAAACTGTTCCTGAATCACTGAGTGTGTGTCTTCAGGCTCCTGTACCGCCTCCCTGATGGCAGAGGGGAAAAAGCCGTTCCGGAATCGTTGAGTGTGTGTCTTCAGGCTCTCGTACCTCCTCCCTGCTGGCAGAGGGGAAGAAGCCGTTCCTGCATCGTTGAGTGTGTGTCTTCAGGCTCCTGTACCTCCTCCCTGATGGCAGAGGGGAAGAAGCCATTCCGGAATTTTTGAGTGCGTGTCCTCAGGCTCCTGTAACTCCACCCTGATGGCAGAGGGGAAGAAGCTGTTCCTGCATCACTGAGTGTGTGCCTTCGGGCTCCTGTACCCCCTCCCTGACGGTAGAGGGGAAGAAGATGTTCCTGAATCGTTGAGTGTGTGGCTTCGGGCTCCTGTTCCTCCTCCCTGACGGCAGAGGAGAAGAAGCTGTTCCTGAATGGCTGAGTGTGTGTCTTCAGGCTCCTGTACCTCCTTACTTATGGCAGAGGGGAAGAAGCTGTTCCTGAATTGCTGAGTCTGTGTCTTCAGGCTCCTATACCTCCTCCCTGATGGCAGAGGGGAAGAAGCTGTTCCTGAATCGCTGAGTGTGTGTCTTCAGGCTCCTGTACCTCCTCCCTGATGGCAGAGGGGAAGAAGCTGTTCTGAATTGCAGAGTGTGAGTCTTCAGGCTCCCGTACCTCCTCCCTGATGGCAGAGGGGAAGAAGCCGTTCCGGAATCGTTGAGTATGTGTCTTCAGTCTCCCGTACCTCCTCACTGACTGTATAGGGGAAGAAGCTGTTCCTGAATCGTTGAGTTTCTTTAGGCTCCTGTACCTCCTCCCTGATGGCAGAGGGGAAGAATTTGTTCCTGAATCCCTGAGTGTGTGTCTTCGGGCTCCTGTACCTCCTCCCTGATGGCAGAGGGGAAGAAACTGTTCCTGAATCACTGAGTGTGTGTCTTCAGGCTCCTGTACCGCCTCCCTGATGGCAGAGGGGAAGAAACTGTTCCTGAATCACTGAGTGTGTGTCTTCAGGCTCCTGTACTGCCACCCTGATGGCAGAGCGGAAGAAGTTGTTCCTGAATCACTGCGTGTGTGTCTTCATGCTCCTGTACCTCCTCCCTGATGGCAGAGGGGAAGAAGTTGTTCCTGAATCGTTGAGTGTGTGTCTTCAGGATCCCGAAACTCCTCGCTGAAGGCAGAGGGGAAGAAGCCGTTCCGGAATCGTTGAGTGTGTGTCTTCAGGCTCCTGTACCTCCTCCCTGACGGTATAGGGGAAGAAGCTGTTCCTGAATCGTTGAGTGTCTTCAGGCTCCTGTACCACATCCCTGATGGCAGAGGGGAAGAAACTGTTCCTGAATCATTGAGTGTGTGTCTTCAGGCTCCTGTACCACATCCCTGACGTTATATGGGAAGAAGCTGTTCCTGAATCACTGAGTGTGTGTCTTCAGGCTCCTGTACTGCCACCCTGATGGCAGAGGGGAAGACGTTGTTCCTGAATCACTGCGTGTGTGTCTTCAGGCTCCTGTACCGCCTCCCTGATGGCAGAGGATAAGAAACTGTTCCTGAATCACTGAGTGTGTGTCTTCAGGCTCCTGTACCGCCTCCCTGATGGCAGAGGGGAAGAAGCTGTTCCTGAATCACTGAGTGTGTGTCTTCAGGCTCCTGTACCTCCTCCCTGCTGGCAGAGGGGAAGAAGCCGTTCCGGAATCGTTGAGTGCGTGTCTTCAGGCTCCCGTACCACCTCCCTGACGGTATAGGGGAAGAAGCTGTTCCTGAATCGTTGAGTGTCTTCAGGCTCCTGTACCACATCCCTGATGGCAGAGGGGAAGAAGCCGTTCCGGAATCGTTGAGTGCGTGTCTTCAGGCTCCCGTACCACCTCCCTGACGGTATAGGGGAAGAAGCTGTTCCTGAATCGTTGAGTGTCTTCAGGCTCCTGTACCACATCCCTGATGGCAGAGGGGAAGAATCCGTTCCGGAATCGTTCAGTGTGTGTCTTCAGGCTCCCATAACTCCTCCCTGATGGAAGAGGGGAAGAAGCCGTTCCTGAATCATTGAGTGTGTTTCTTCAGGCTCTCGTACCTCCTCCCTGATGGCAGAGGGGAAGAAGCCGTTCCGGAATCGTTGAGTGTGTGTCTTCAGGCTCTCGTACCTCCACCCTGCTGGCAGAGGGGAAGAAGCCGTTCCGGAATCGTTGAGTGTGTGTCTTCAGGCTCCTGTACCTCCTCCCTGATGGCAGAGGGGAAGAAACTGTTCCTGAATCACTGAGTGTGTGTCTTCAGGCTCCTGTACTGCCACCCTGATGGCAGAGCGGAAGAAGTTGTTCCTGAATCACTGCGTGTGTGTCTTCATGCTCCTGTACCTCCTCCCTGATGGCAGAGGGGAAGAAGTTGTTCCTG